>NW_027663050.1:92500-245113 GCF_963989245.1 Nansenia antarctica
AATCTGGCGATATGGACGATTTTAGACGCTTTTTAGGGGTGCTTGAGTATCCCTAAATTTCATCTCAGCACGACCTAAAAAAGAATAATCATTATTATTATTATAATTATAATTATAATTATTATTTTCTGAAATCATTCTAGCCCAATTACAGTCATGATGTTACACACTCCGGTCCAGTAGCCTACATACACGCACCTCGTTGGTCCGCAAGTAGTCTCGCGCTTCGCCCAGAGAATAATTGTTTAGCGCGTGAGTGTGTGTGTGTGAGAGAGAGAGAGAGTGTGTGTGTGTGAGAGAGAGAGAGAGTGTGTGTGTGTGTGTGAGAGAGAGAGAGAGTGTGTGTGTGTGTGAGAGAGAGAGAGAGAGACAGAGACAGAGACAGAGACAGAGACAGAGAGAGAGAGAGAGAGAGAGAGAGAGAGAGAGAGAGAGAGAGAGAGAGAGAGAGAGAGAGAGAGAGAGAGAGAGAGAGAGAGATTTGAGATTTGAGATTTGAGATTTAAGATGTTCTTTATTCACCTTTCAAAACATACAGGTTATTTCATTTACTTCATAAGAAAAGCAGAACCATCAAAATCTATTTTTTTCAAAATATAGAAAATAAAAAAACAACCTTAAAAATTAAGCACCAGCAGCCCTTGTTGCAAAGAACATAACACTTCCCCAATACCCCAAATACTCATAAAAGCATCTAAATTGTCAGTCAACTGGTAAAAAAACAAACTCCAGCCTGAGGCGTGCTGCCAGCAATCCACACATCATTAGGAGTGGGTCTACTGACCCCTGACCCTGGATACAATTCTTTCTCGTTTTCCATATGGCCAGTTTCGCCACTCCTGATAAATAATTTAATAAAACATGTAAAAACCTTTTTGCCCCTGAATATCGTGGACCATAGATAAAAAGTTTAAAAGAAAAAACAGTTCCCAACCCCATAAAAAACTCCTCCAGCTGACTAAAAATAGCCCTCAGTCTTGGACACTGGATGAAAAGGTGCTGTAAGGACTCCCCTGCAGAGCAAAACGGGCAGTCCTCAACTATGTCTGGGTTCAAGTGCACCAGATGTCTATTGGTGGCTATGGCCCCATGTATAATCCTCCACTGGAGGTCACCTGTCCGTTTTTCACAGGGGGACTTGTACAGGGACCTCCAGCAGCCTTTCGGGGAAGAGTCTGGAGCGAAGAACTCAGTCCACCTCGATGCCTCGATCCCCGCCAAGGAACCCAAGTGTGAGACCTTCACACAGCTGTAATATACCGCCTTCTTGCTTAACGTCTCAAAATCCCCCAACTCCGGGGTTGTAAAAGACAGTAGCCCCCCTCCTTCCTGCCACTCACCAACAGCAGGGGAGACAAACAAAGGCGGAAACACATACTCCCACTCATCCCATTGGTCAGATAAAGTACGTTTTTCAGCAAAAGCTCTTAGGGGCTCCGGCAGGGATGCACAGACCTCCTCCACCAACCTCTCAAGTACACTAACGGATCTGATGCGAGTTTTCTCTGCCAGCTGTTGTATGGATAAGGTCACCAAGTGGCCCAGTTTCACAACACCGGCCTCCCTCAGGCTGGACCGCAGGCTGGCAGAGGCCAGGATGCGTGTTCTTATGAGGGCATTATACAACAATGGCTCCTCAAACAACCACATCCCAGGTGTCATTGCTGTACCTCTGTGGACCTTAAAAACTTGCCAAGCCTGCAGGACCGACGTATAGAAGGACGTCAGCCCAGTAAGGTCCACTAGCTCAAGCTGAAGCAGGAACAGCTGGTAATCATAGCCAAGGCGACCAGCCCTCCTCATCAGAAAACGGGCTGTATCCCGCCAGCTCATTCCAAAGTTATAAATCATTCTTTGCGCTGCCTGCAGCCTGAAGGCCCTTATCCTGCCAGCAATGTCTATAAGGCCCTGCCCCCCTTCCTCCACTGGAAGGTACAATGCAGAGGCCTTAATCCAATGCTGGCCTGACCAGAAAAAACTCACCACCGTCCTCTGTATCTCCTCGACCAGGCCCCTTGGTGGAGTTAGAACGGTCAGTCTGTGCGCCATAAGGTCAAGGCGACCAAGTTGTTGACGACCAGAACTCTCCCCCTATATGACAGCTGTGGTAACAGCCATTTCCACCTAGACAATCTGGTGCACACCTTCTCCACAACATGTGTAGAATGTTCCCAGTTCTGCCTCTGAAACTCCTCCGTACCTAAAAACAAACCTAAAACCCTCATACCTGCTCTTCCCCATTTAAGCCTCCCCGGCAGACTGGGAGCTGCCCTATCCCGCCATTGTCCTACCTGCAAGGCCTCACTCTTCTCCCAGTTTACTTTTGCAGAGGAGGCCTTTTCATAAAGACCTAAAACCTCAACTAAAAACTCTACATCCCTCTGCTCTTTTATAAAAACACTCACATCATCAGCATACGCTGACACCACTAAGGGTGGGCTCTGTGGTAGCCCCGGTAGGGAGAGCCCTGTAAGACCATTCCTGAGTTTATTTAAAAATGGTTCAATTACCAGGGAGTATAACATCCCAGAGAGGGGGCAGCCCTGTCTGATCCCCCTCTCCACAGGAATAGGACAGCTCAGCCCGCCCCCCACCTTAACCATACAAGACGCGTCCTTATACAATAATTTTATAAATGCTAAAAAGCCCTCCCCAAATCCAAAAGCCCTCAGTGTGGAAAATTAAAAAACATGGTCAACACGATCAAAGGCCTTCTCTTGATCAAGAGATAAAACACCAACATCCAAATCATACATTTTACACATATCTAAAACATCTCTCATTAAAAACAGATTGTCCATTATAGTCCTATCCGGGATGCAATATGACTGGTCTTTCTGCACCAGTATTCCCAGATAGACTTTTAGTCTGTTCGCCAACACCTTCGACAGCAATTTATATTTATCTGTGCATAAAAGTGCCACAGGTCTCCAGTTTTTAATCAGGGCCAAGTCTCCTTTTTTTGGGAGTAGAGAGAGTGCTGCCCGCCGGCAGGACACCGGTAAGACACCCCCCCTAACACACTCCTGTAGGACCTCCAAAAAGTCTGTCCTCAACCAGCTCCAGAAGTGTTTATAAAAGTCTGCAGGCAACCCATCTATGCCTGGAGCGCGACCAGGTGCTAACTGTCCCACAGCAGCAGTGAGCTCCTCCAGGCTGATCGTGGTGTCCAAGGCAGAGACCTCCTCCCTCCCCAACTGGGGCAATCCCTGCAGAAGCTCTGCTGAAGCTCCTGCATCGGAGTCCTCCGCCCTGTAGAGGGCAGTATAAAAGCCTACGGCATGCTTCCTCATCTCAGCCGGTTCGGTGGTCAACCTCCCATCTTGGAGCTGGAGGCATACCATCTGCTTAGTCTGAGCCACAGATTTTTCTAAATTAAAAAAGAAGGAGCTATGTGCATCCATGTCTTTGATCCTCATAAAACGTGCCCTCACCATAGCTCCCTTCACCCTCTCACATAAAATCCTGCTGAGCTCTTTCTTTTTCTTATTTAAAAAATCCCCATCAAAACCCCCCCCTGAGACCACCCTCAATGTCTTTGATCTCCTGCTCTAGCGTCTGAATGGCTGCCTTGACCCTACTGGTTGAGTGAGCAGTGTACTGCTGACAAAAAACCCGGATGTTTGTTTTCCCTACCTCCCACCACTGGCTTAAAGAGTCAAACTCTTCCTTCCTGCCCTTCCATATCTCCCAAAACATTTTAAATTTTTCACAAAATAAATTATCTTGTAATAATTAAACATTAAAATGCCAATAAAAACTACACTTTGTGTTGGGGGAAAGATACAAGTCTATGGTGACGAGGTGATTATCCGTAAAACCAACAGGGTAGATAAAACTGTTCAATAATTTAGGGCTAAAAACACGTGATCCATAAAACCAATTTAATCTAGCTGCACTAATCCCATGGTTTATCCTCACCCATGTGTACTGTCTAACTTGTGTATTCTTTATTCTCCATACATCCACTAAGTCTGCCTGTTTAATGATCCTAGACAACTGTGTGGAAGACTGTAGATGGGGTTCCTCACCGGTCCTATCTAGTGTGAAATCCACCGTGCAGTTCCAATACCCTCCTAAAATGATGCATTCCTCCCGCCCACACTGCTGTAAGGCGTCCTTCAATTTTTAAAAAAGGTCCAGTCTCTCTGAGCCCTGATTGGGAGCATAAATATTAATAAAACAAAAACTGACCTCACCAATCTCAGCCCTGACCATCTGAACCCTCCCCATTACTATTTCAATAGCTTGGCATGGACACAGCAGCGCCTTCATTACTTTAAATAAGTCAGCAACTGAGCACAGAAATAAACAGTTGCAAGTACACATCTACTTGACAGAAAACAGGACCAGAGTTCCTAGATGAGTCTTGAGGTCCCGGTCCAATAAGACACCACAAACCCAACGGCTTGGACACCACCTGAAACAGAGGACCGGACACACCAGGCCACGCCTCCTTCGGGGGTTCAAACAAAGACAAGTTAGGAGCTCATTTCTTGAAGCTGTTAAGTGTTAAAACATGTGGTTATGTCCAAGGGACATGGAATTCATTTACTGACAAAAACATGTAGCCTTTGCACTACACATTTCAACACAAACTATTGCAAATGGAGGAAAAGAAACAGACCACTTAAATGAGGATATGGAGAAAAAAACATTTGTTTGTGTGCAGTATCATACATGAGCATCAAACAGCTTTATACATGCTCACACCTGCAACTGCCAAGGCAGGCCTCAGTGGGCCTACTCTGTTCTAGTCTAGGTCCCACAGGGCTAGCTGCAGCATACAGACCCAACACAGCAGCTGCTGCCCAGGACCAGGTGAGCTACAATCCAGGTGTGTCACAACTGATAAACCTACATTCCTCACACCGTCCACTAGCTACCTAATCAATAGGCATTGGAGAAGATCTAGGTTCTAACCCCTTAGATACTCTGCTCCAATGCTTTTTTGGAATCACGTTTCTTATGATGAAAATGGCCAGTCCACAAGCGGCGTACTTACCCAGCATGTAACCCCATTAGAACACAGGTGAGCACAATCCCTCGAGCTTGGAGTCTTGCTCGCCATCACACAGCTCTTCAATGGGTCCGTCAACCTCCATCACATGAGAACTCTGACTGTAGTTTGAGACATGATGGAACCATGACGATGGGAGATGAGCTGTATTAAAAGACAAGGTGTGCCGTGTTAGATTACAATCAAAGCCATGGATCTGTGTAAAATGGCCGGAGGAGCAGCCTAGCCAAATGTATGACAACTGAAAGAGCAAAAGGAACATAACATTTTCGATATGACAGAATGTTTGTGTGCAGTATCATACATGAGCATCAAACAGCTGTATACATGCTCACACCTGCAACTGCCACGGCAGGCCTCAGTGGGCCTACTCTGTTCTAGTCTAGGTCCCACAGGGCTAGCTGCAGCATACAGACCCAACACAGCAGCTACTGCCCAGGACCAGGTGAGCTACAATCCAGGTGCGTCACAACTGATAGAAAACTACATTCCTCACATCCTCCACTAGCTTCCTAATCAATAGTCATTGGAGAAGATCTAGGTTCTAACCCCATAGACACTCTCCTCCAATGTTTTTTTGAGAAGAAGGAACCACGTTTCTTACAAAGAAAATGGCCAGTCCACAAGCGGCGTACTTACCCAGCACGTAACCCCATTAGAACACAGGTGAGCAAAACCCCTCGAGCTTGGCGTCTTGCTCGCCATCACACAGCTCTTCAATGGGTCCCTCACCCTCCGTCACATGAGAACTCTGACAGTAGTTTGAGACATGGAACCACGCCGATGGGAGATGAGCTGTATTAAAAGACAAGGTGTGCCGTGTTGGATTACAATCAAAGCCGTGGATCTGTGTAAAATGGCCGGACGAGCAGCCTAGCCAAATGTATGACAACTGAAAGAGCAAAAGGAACATAACATTTTCATATGACAGAATGTTTGTGTGCAGTATCATACATGAGCATCAAACAGCTGTATACATGCTCACACCTGCAACTGCCAAGGCAGGCCTCAGTGGGCCTACTCTGTTCTAGTCTAGGTCCCACAGGGCTAGCTGCAGCATACAGACCCAACACAGCAGCTGCTGCCCAGGACCAGGTGAGCTACAATCCAGGTGTGTCACAACTGATAAACCTACATTCCTCACACCGTCCACTAGCTTCCTAATCAATAGGCATTGGAGAAGATCTAGGTTCCAACCCCTTAGATACTCTTCCAATGCTATTTTGGAATCACGTTTCTTACGATGAAAATGGCCAGTCCACAAGCAGCGTACTTACCCAGCACCTAACCCCATTAGAACACAGGTGAGCAAAATCCCTCGAGCTTGGCGTCTTGCTCGCCATCACACAGCTCTTCAATGGGTCCCTCAACCTCTATCACATGAGAACTCTGACAGTAGTTTGAGACATGGAACCACACCGATGGGAGATGAGCTGTGTAACCAGGGAGTAGCTAAAGGACTGTAGAATTTTAGGAAGGGCTGGTTATCTAACTAACTCTGAGCTAAATCGGCAGTGTAGGAGGATAGAGGCAGGGGGCGCCAGCAACCCTTTAGACTAGCATATCACAGTTATATATATATAATATATTATAATACAAGCTATAACTCAGTTAATCACACGATAAGACAATACTTAAACCCAATACAAGATTTGCTGTTAAACTAAACAATACAGACAACTAAACACACAGCAATGTATCAAATATAAACAAACACATTTATTTATACAACTTATATATACATCCCAATATACTCCCTCCCCGCCGGCCACACACACACTCACTCACTCACTCACACACAGTACCTGGCCTGAAAAGGCTTAGAGTCCCGGACTGAAAATGAGCGCGTTGAGGCCTGGTTGGAGCTCGCATGTGACTCGAGGAAGGCAGCAGACAAGGGGGGGGAGTGACGTTGCAATTTGAAGGGAAAGGGGCTTCTTCGTAGCAAACGACGAGGTGTGAATGGCTCAGGTCCGGTGGTCCACGGTCAGCTCCGGTGGTGTCAGCGGTCGGTCGCAATCCACCTCGGAGGCGACGGCTCTGTCCGGCTTGGGTCTCGCTATGCGCCAACGTTAGCAGCCGGCGGCTAGCAAGGCTGGCTAACGGTGACACAGCTAAACTGGGCTAGCGCTGCCAACTCACCAAACTCCGAACTCCCGCGGCGATGCGGGTAGCCAGTGATTTACTATTAACACTCAGTCTCCCGTTCTCCTTGTTGACTGTTGAGATGTCTTCCGCAGCAAAGGAAACCAAATACAGAGATTCAACTATCTATCGATTCAACTAGATTCTACTAATGTTTGCCCTCTGTCACAGTTGCAAACTCAATAATCCCTCGTGTCTTCAGCTTCAGCACGGTGTGTGTCCACTGACTCCGCCCTCCTAGATCGACTTCCGTAGCTATATATACCAACCGGACATACATCAAGTCACGTACGCCAATCAAAACCACGCCCACTAATCTGGCGCTTGCACAATACTGAACAAATCTAAGACAGAACTTATACAATTACAATAACAATACATACACCTTCATGAAAACGTACATGAATAGTATGGAAAATAATTAGTGTTGTTCCGATACCGATACTAGTATCGGCATAGCCACCGATACGCACAAAAATGCTGGTATCGGTATCGGCGAGTACGAACAAATAATAACTCCCGATACCACGTTGCGTTTTTCTCAGCTTGTCTGTAACCTGACACCGCCTTCCTAACACAGACATGCGCAGACATGCCCAGGCATGCTCCTCCCAGAGCAGCTGCTCTCAACCAATGGCGTGGCAGCTTTTGTTTTCACTTCACTATCGCGGAAAAACAAACACGCATGCTATAGAGGAAAACATGTCGGCGGTTTGGAGATATTTCAAGGTGGATAGTCCGGTGTGTACAACGGCTAAATGCACAATTTGCGGTCTCAATGTGTCGAGGGGTGGCACTAAAGCTGCCAGTTTCAATACTAGCAACTTAATTAAGCATTTAAAGCTAAAACATATTAAAGAGCACGACGAGTTTCTGTCATCTACTGCAGCGACAGCGAGCAAGAGAACGGATGGACCAAAACAACAAATGCTGAGTAGCGCATTCCATAAAAAGGACCAGTGGGACGCGACGAGTGAAATGGCAAGAAATATGACTGAGAAAATGTCTGAAATGATTGTGCTCTGTGACCTGCCCCTCTCCTTTGTTGACAATGTGGGATTCCGCCTTTTTATGGCTCACGCGGTACCTAAATACAAAATACCAGGTCGCAAATACATCACGGAGACGGCCGTCCCTGCCCTCAATAAGAAGGTGACTGAGCATGTTTCAGATAAGCTAGGAAAGGTGCAGGCCATCAGCTTCACTACGGATATTTGGACCAGCGACTTCTAAAATAGTATTATTCCCTCAGGTAGGCCTACATCTTATGTTAGTCTCAAATGGGCCTTATTTATTCCCTCAGGTAGGCCTACATTTTATGTTAGTCTCAAATGGGCCTTATTTATTCCCTCAGGTAGGCCTACATCTTATGTTAGTCTCAAATGGGCCTTATTTTGTTTGTAAATGTTTACTTGCTGTTGCACTACTTGTACGGTTTTATATCTTAAAGTTATTTTGTTTGTAAATGTTTACTTGCTGTTGCACTACTACTACGACTGTTTTATATCTTAAAGTTATTTTGTTTGTAAATGTTCACTTGCTGTTGCACTACTACTACGACTGTTTTATATCTTAAATGGATATTGCACTGATTGGCATCTGTGAGAGCCACATTTCAGGTTTTATAAGGGGTTGATTTTCTTGTCACCATACCAGGTAGATAATAAAAAAAAGTTCTATAGCATTCACTCTCTGTTGGTCTTTTTTCCTGTTTTACAAAGGTTTTGAGCAGTGCCAGACTAAGTGTTAGCAATAATTTTACATCGAGGTGAGTATGCGTTTTTTTTTTTTTTTTTTCTTTTCAAAACGCCGTGGTATCGGATCGGTACTCGGTATCGGCAAGTACTGCACGGTCAGGTATCGGTATCGGTATCGGGATCAAAAAATGGTATCGGAACAACACTAAAAATAATTAAGGAAATAACAGGGGCAAAATAGGGCTGATTTGGGGAAACTAACTGGCTCTAAATTGTGGGCCTTCATAACAAGCTGTATTAAAAGACAAGGTGTGCCGTGTTGGATTACAATCAAAGCCGTGGATCTGTGTAAAATGGCCGGAGCCGCCTAGCCAAATGTATGACAACTGAAAGAGGAAAAGGAACACAACATTATCGATATGACAGAATGTTTGTGTGCAGTATCATACATGAGCATCAAACAGCTTTATACATGCTCACACCTGCAACTGCCAAGGCAGGCCTCAGTGGGCCTACTCTGTTCTAGTCTAGGTCCCACAGGGCTAGCTGCAGCATACAGACCCAACACAGCAGCTGCTGCCCAGGACCAGGTGAGCTACAATCCAGGTGTGTCACAACTGATAAACCTACATTCCTCACACCGTCCACTAGCTTCCTAATCAATAGGCATTGGAGAAGATCTAGGTTCCAACCCCTTAGATACTCTTCCAATGCTATTTTGGAATCACGTTTCTTACGATGAAAATGGCCAGTCCACAAGCAGCGTACTTACCCAGCACGTAACCCCATTAGAACACAGGTGAGCAAAATCCCTTGAGCTTGGCGTCTTGCTCGCCATCACACAGCTCTTCAATGGGTCCCTCAACCTCTATCACATGAGAACTCTGACAGTAGTTTGAGACATGGAACCACACCGATGGGAGATGAGCTGTATTAAAAGACAAGGTGTGCCGTGTTGGATTGATTGATTGATTGAAAACTTTATTAGAAGATTTGCAGAAGTAGGTACATGAAAGTACATATTACATACAAGGTCAACTAACAGGATAAAAACCCAAGAAAGCCACTGGCTTATTTCAATTGGGGTCCTTGATTCTCAATTCATCGTTACATGTAAGACAGACAAAAAAGCTAGTACTATCTACAAGATAATACAGACAAATAACTATTACTATCTACAAGATAAACACACATCCATCATGGGAAGAACAATACAACAAAACATAAGGTATGTACAGCGGGTAGGACAGGTGGGGACATACACCACAGGTGGGGGCGGGGGACAAAACACAAAGTATGTACAGTGGGTAGTTCGGGTCTTTTAATCTGATTTTTGATTTAGAGGGTCCAGTTACGGATTGCAGCCTCCTGTAAATGTTTTTTGAGAGTGGTTTTGAAGGTGGGCAGTGTTTTGCACTCCTTTAAGATTATAGGAAGGGCGTTCCACATTTTTACTGCATAGTTTGCAAACGAGTTTAACCCCTTGTTTGTGGTGCAACGCGGTTGAACGTGGTTCGTGGAGCTTCCTCTGGTGTTGTATGTGTGGACGTTGTTCACTTTTTGGAAGTATGTTGACAGGTACTTGGGTGTCTTTGTGGTGTAGCGTATCTTGAAGACCAGGCCCAGTGCAAGCTGCTGCACTCTGTCAACTACTCGTAGCCAATCAAGGCTCAAAAAATGAGCAGCGGTTAGATGTGTCCTAGGGTTGAGGCCTAGCAGAAGCCTAACCAGTTTATTTTGGGCTGTCTGGAGTCTTGTTTTATGGGCCTTTGTGGTTCTATAGTACCATGATGTTACGGCATAGTCGAAGTGACATTGAATGAGAGCTCCTGATAGGGTCCTCAGTGTGTTTTTACTGACAAGTGAGGATATCCTGTACAAGAATCTAGTTCTATGGTATAGGATGGTTTCAGTTTTACCTAGGTGTATTGATAGTTTATTGTCAGCTAGCCAGATGCAGATTCTACTCAGTTCAGTGCTTAGCGCTTTTTCCACCTGCAATATGTCCCTGTCAGAGACCAGCAGAGCCGAGTCATCCGCGAACAGGAACAAATTGCAATCACATGCTGATGACATGTCATTCACATATATTAGGAACAGTAAAGGTCCCAAAATGCTTCCTTGTGGAACGCCGCAGGTCACTGGGAGGGGGGGGGACAGTGTTCCGTTCACACTAACCACCTGTTCCCTCCCCTCTAAGTAGGATTGCATCCAGCTCACCGATGTTCTATCGAACCCAATTGCTTTCAGTTTATCTAACAATATGTGGTGATCTACTGTGTCGAAGGCCTTCTGGAGGTCCAGCATGACCATGCCGCAGTACTTGCCCGAGTCCACCTCATGGTTGATGTGGTCGTTCAAATAGAGAAGGCATGTGTCAGTGGAATGGGATGTTCTGAATCCTGATTGAAATTCATACATCAGCTTTTTTTCAGTAAGGTACCTATCGACCTGTTCATAAACTATTTTTTCCATAAGTTTCGAGATGGAATTAAGAATAGAAACAGGTCGGTAGTTGCCCGGGTCTAATTTGTTTCCTTTTTTATACAGTGGGGTTACCCTTGCTATTTTAAAGTCAAGGGGGACGTGTCCCTGTTTGATGGAGAGGTTTATTATGTGGGTGATGATTGGGGTAATGGAGGCAGCTGAGTCTTTTAGAAATCTGGCTGGAATATTGTCATGGCCCGTGGCCTTTTCTGAGTGTAGAGCGCCTAGCTTTTTAAACACCTCATCGTTTGACACCATGGAGAGTTTAAAATCATCATTGCGTACACCCAGTTTATTGTAGAACTCACGGATGTGCTCTACACCATAACGCCCTGAGTGGGGTGGTAGATTGTTAACTAATTTAGTGGCTATGGTTGTAAAGAAAGTGTTTAAGCACTTAGCCACATCCAGCTTGTCTGTAAGGAGAGAATCACCAGATTTGATGCTGATGTTTGTAGACCTGGTTTTGAGTTTTTGACTGCAACCTAGTTGGCTATTAAGTAGCTTCCAAAGGTCACGTGGTTTGTTTAAGTTTTCTTCGATTTTGTTATCGAGGTATTCTTTCTTAGCAGATTTGGTCATGGTAATTACCTGATTGCATAGTTTGTTGCATTGTTTTTTAATTTTCTCAAAGTGGGTTTTGTGATCTTCGTTTAAGTGTTTCACTAATTTTGATTTGCATTTTTGAACTTCAGAGCATTTTAGGTCTCTGACTTTCATAGCATTTAGAATGTCCGAATTCATCCATGGTTCCGATCGGGTTTTAACCCTGGTGGTTCTCATGGGGGCTATACTGTCAATAATATTTAGGAATTTGGTTTTGAAACCTAGCCATGCCTCTTCAACCTGTGTGCATTTTAGTTCATCAAACCAGTCTTGATTCTCCAGTTTATGGTTTAAGGCCTCACTAGAATAGGATTTAAGGGATCTAGTAGTTATAGTTTTATGACCGCCAGCCTTGGGTTTTTGTTTTTTACGAGTGCAAAAGATCATGTAATGATCACTTAGCCCACATACAATAACCCCACTCTTGGAGATTTTGGACTCATCCGATGTTAGAATGAGATCTATGGTGGTTTGAGTAGAAATACACACCCTAGTGGGTTTGGTAATTTGTTGACGGAGACCGTGTAATTCAGAAAACCTAGTGAAGGATTTGAAAACGGATGCTTCATTTCTGAGCATGTCCGTGTTCAAATCTCCAATAAGAATCTTTTCCACACAGTCAACGTCATCCAAGCACCCCTCAAGAATATCATAGAAATCACTCTGATCGGGAGGTCTGTAGATAGAACCAACCAGCACCGGTTTTGCTTTGTTAAAGATAATTTCAACCCAAACAGATTCTAATTTGTCATGATTCAGGTCATCACGGGTGTTAAAGATAATATCGTTGTGAATGTACATACAGACACCACCCCCATACCTGTTTCTGTCGTTTCTGATGACTGTGTAGTTGACTATTTCAATCTCTGGGTCTTTGATGGATTCATCAAACTTGGTCTCAGAGAAGCTCAAAATATGAACCTTGCTGTCATGGAACATTTCTCTGATTTGGTCCAGTTTAGGCACAAGACTGTTCACATTAAGGTGAACAATATGCAGGCCCTTACTGCTGTGTCCAAATAGAGAGTGTATGTCCTTGACTTGGAAATAGTCACCACCATTTTGGTCATCGTCACGTTGAGGATTGGGGGGTGGGGGGGGGCGCCCATTGTTCAACGGTTTCGTCGTAGAGTCTCCGGGTGGAGAAGGGGGGGGTCGTCGTCGGGTGGGGGAGGGAGGGGGGAGGGTGGGGGAGGGAGGGGGGAGGGGGGGGTTCGTCACCGGGTGGGTGAGGCCTCTGTGTTCGTCACCGGGTGGTGGGGGGGGGTTCGTCACCGGGTGGGGGAGGCCTCTGTGTTCCCTGGCTAGGTGGTGGAAGATAGGTGGGGGGGTAATGTTATTAGCATATCTACCCATTGTTTTGCTAGCCACGTCTGAAACCTGGATGTCTGCTGTGGATTACAATCAAAGCCGTGGATCTGTGTAAAATGGCCGGAGCCGCCTAGCCAAATGTATGACAACTGAAAGAGGAAAAGGAACACAACATTATCGATATGACAGAATGTTTGTGTGCAGTATCATACATGAGCATCAAACAGCTTTATACATGCTCACACCTGCAACTGCCAAGGCAGGCCTCAGTGGGCCTACTCTGTTCTAGTCTAGGTCCCACAGGGCTAGCTGCAGCATACAGACCCAACACAGCATATATATATATATATATATATATATATATATATAACAACATTGTATAGTGACAGAATAGCCTATCTCTGCAGACAGAAGTGGTCAGTAGTAACATGTTAGACAGTGAGGCAGCGAGCTGAGACAAAGGCTTCTACTGACCCCGACACAGAGTCTCCCGTTCTCCTTGTTGACTGTTGAGATGTTTTCCGCAGTAAAGGAAACCAAATACAGAGATGTAACTATTCTAACCGTTCTGCCATCACTACAGATGTTGCATTACTGCTGTAATGTTTGCCCTCTGTCACAGTTGTAAACGTAATAATCACTCGTAAGCTTCAGCACGGTGTGTGTTTACTGACTCCGCCATCTTAGATCGACTTCTCGTTCCCTGGTATCGCGGGAATAAACCATGTCGTCGTCGTCGTCTTCTTCTTCTTGTTGTTTTGGTTTTAACGGCAGCGTGCGTCCTTGATGCTGCATTACTGCCCTCTGCTGGAGGCAGTTACATCCTACAATGTCCGTTCTGTCATGTTCATCAGAGCAATTGCGCGTCATCTCCCTGTCATCAGAATGATCACGCCCCTTTTTGGGTGATAGAAGAGTAGAAGTTTGACTGGCGGTCAATGGGAATTTCTGGTCTTTGCTACTTTAATCCGATACAATAAAAAAAAACGTATTGCTTTTTAGATATTAGATGCACAAATCCGATGGCCAGTTAGGCAAACTATTATATAGTGTCGTTTCCGATCAATGACGACGTCGTTATATGGAGAAAAGTAATGAAATAGGCAGTGTGTCCTTTCAGTCTGCCTCCATCCATGTGGATGAACCACCCGACCCAATGGCCTGAGGTGTCATATCCTAACATATACAATTACCTTATTGAATCTCCAGGTAATGTATTTCTGACATCTTTCACTTTTGCTGTCGTTAAGATTTTATTTTTCTGTTTTGGTAGTCTGTACAATGTGACACTTGCCCTCTTCCACCGGCCCTAGTTTAGGACCTAGCTTGCTGTTCATTATTTTGAGGATAACTCATAGCTAGCTAGCTATAACATCTTTATATATATGTATATATATGTATATATATACACATGTATACATACATATACTATATATACCATACAGGCTAAATACTGATTATTATCATCACTTTGGCAAATGCATCATCTATGCCCATTGAACAGATTTATTAATGATCCTATCTTAAGAAAACTAATGTAACACTCTCATCTAGGGATTTACACGGCAAGTCAAATGAAGAACTACAAATCCCTGGAAGCACATAAGTTCTTCACCAGTGGCTGGGTGGATGTGGTACTGCACCACAAACCCTCTGCTGACATCACCGTTTCAAGACCCAGGTCAAGCCATCATGGAGGGTCACTGATAAATCCCACAGCACTTGGGTTGCTGCTAAGAGTACTGGAGAGGTTAAAGCAGCTCACTGTGTTTGCATGGCAGGGTAAGCTGACTGATTAATCTCAATGCCATATCAAATTCTTTCAGAAGAAAAAAAAATGCTCATTGTATTCTATTTTATTCTAGACTGGGAGAAAGTTGTTCCCACGTCGGGGCACTTCTTTTTAAGTTAGAGGCATCTGTCCGCCTTGGCTACACAAGGACGGCACCAACCAGCATCGCCTGTGCCTGGAATAAAGTCTGTACCAAAAAGGTGGAGGCAGACATGGTGAAGGACATTGAATTATACACAGACAAGGCAAAAAGAAAGAGGGCTGTTGGAAAAAAGTGTGGGGTAGTTCCGAAGGCAAAAGAACAACATCAAAAACAGTTCCTTGATATGTTGTCTGCCACTGGAGCACTTTTAATGGATATGCGGACTCTTTCAGGCCAATGCCATGGTATGAAAATCTGTTAGGGTTTTCTGATGACCAAGTACTGGCAATAGAGGAAGAAACTAAAGACCAGGCAGAATGTTCAACTTGGCACCTGCAAAGAGTTGGGAGGGTGACAGGCACATCTAATTTTCTGTGTTTGTGGCAGTTTTGGTGATTGTAGGGTGGTAGAGCTATGCTGTCCTTTTATTTTACAGGTGCAGATGCAGATGTATGTGTGCAAAACAACCTATGCAGACTTCATCACCTGGACCCTGAAGCAAACGGTCATCTTCCGTGTCCATCAAGATGAAGATTTTATTTGTAAGGCAGTGGACACCATCAGCCGTTTTTGGGCCAGGCACATCTACCCTCAGCTGGCAGGAACCTCAGTCACAGAAACAGAGCTGGAGCTTCAGGTACAACACACTTTGTTCAGACACTGCAAATACATTGTCTGTCATGTAATATATGTAACATATGCCATACAAATATAGGTAAACCCAACACAATTAATCACAAATGATTTATTTGTAATTTCAGGAGTTTGAGGTGGAGTCCACAGACAGTGCTGTCCCAGACACAGAACGAGAGCTTCAGGTAAAATACACACAATTTAAAACACTGCAATATGGAAAATACATAAATAATTAACATTTACAAATGTAACAATTTCTGTTAATTATGAGGTGCATGCCAACAGAATTGATCACCAATGATGTGTTTGCAATCTCAGGAGATTGAGGTGGAGTCCACAGACTGTGCAGTCCCAGAAGCAGAGCAGGAACTTCTGGTAGAACATACAGCATTCAAACACTGCATTGCAGTCATATGGAAATGCTTTTATAGTTCATATCTGTTTATATAGCATTTGCTACCATTTGCTGTTATGAGTTCATGAGGTTCATGGAAACATAATTAATCAAAAATGATTTATTTACATTCACAGGAGACTATGGTGGAGTCCACAGTCAGTGCAGGGTGGAGAGCAGTGCAGTAAGGTAGATTTTGGAAGATGAGGGAGCAAATAGTTGTCAAAAGACTGACTATGATGTGATTTACAGTAAATGTGACCTAAGCACCAGACACATTACGGTGTATGTTAAGTTGTAAGATTGTTCATATGAGCTCAAACAGAAAAGAGAGCAGGACTGATTAACTGACTATACATCCCCCTGTCTGTTTTTATTTAACACAATGCTACCTGACATGTTGACCAAGGCAGCGCACACGTGTGTACTATCTTGTCAATTGTAGCTACATCCTTGTTCTCAATCTCATCCCGCAGGGACTTCACGAAGCAAAAAGGAAGCGGCCCACCCAGGATTTGGAATCTGCACTTCAGGACGCCAATCACACGTTCTGTAAAATACCAATAAGTCTTTTGATAATCTTTTTAGGAAAAACTTCTCATAACTTTACCCATGTTCTCAGTATTTGTCATAGCACTGTTATACAAATGGCTACAGTCATACGTTGTGCTGTGTTGTTGAATATTGGCAGGAGTTTCAATGAAATTGTTAATAATTTATAAATAAATATATATACTTGCCAATATGAATCCGAACTTTGGATTTTCTTCTGGACTCTTCCACGTCTTTGCCTGGAAGTTGTTTCCTAACCTGAGTGAAGGCTGGGGTTAGGAGACTGGCACCAAGCAGGCCAAAGTCATCTTTAAGCGTAAAACCCCGGTCAGCCAAGATCTGAAACAAGGAATGCGATTGAATAGAGTAAGTCTATTGCTTGTAATGTTTGTGGTGAAATAATGAGTACAAAAAAATGTGTGTATGTGATGAACTGTTACAGTATAGTATACAGTATGTAGAGTTCTACATTAACTGGTCCCCATGATGGTGGTACAGTGGTGAAATGAAGCCAGATTCCCTCACTATCTTAACATCGGATGCTCTTCCACCCCAGCCTTTGGACAAGAAGGTGATGCTGCCTGCAGGACTACACGCAATCAAATATTTTACCGTAGTCCACTTCTTATAGCTGGAGTAAGATTTGGCCCTGTGGAAAAAACAAAGCATGGTTAGCATTCAGAAGTTACCTGGCCAAGTAATCATGAATTACATCTTTTTTGGTGTCTTTACCTGGCTTTAAGCCCCTTTGGATGTACAATTCTGATTTCAAAACAATCAATGATTGATGTGAGGCGAGGAAATGTGGCCTTTATCGTTGGTGGTATGGTTTGTCTGATGCAATCCCTGTCAGGCCAGTGAATGAGAAAGGTGATCTTTGCATACAGAAGATTCAGCCAACGTTGGAATATGTGGCGGATGGTAGACTGTCGTTGGTCCAGTATTTGGCTCAGCAAAGCAATCGACGGATTCTGGCGTAGCTTGAGCAAACAGAGGAAAAGCTGGTCCTCGGTCAACAATCGAAAAACCTTAGGTGGTGACTTGATAAACTGAAGAAGGTAGCGATGTAGACAGTCAAACACTGCCCAGTCAAGCCCAGTCATGGCCCTGCATGCACTGTTGTTGCCTCGAACAGCATTCACAGACAATCGCTGCAATGCAGCATCACGTTCTCTTCTGGCCTCATCTCTCTCTCCTGAGATTGGCTACCTCTATTACAATAGCAACCTGCTCCCTGTGCGAAACTGGCCTGTTGCTCCGTCCTCAGTGAGAGGTTGTTCAGTAGGCTCAGTGAGAGGTTGTTCAGTAGGCTCAGTGAGAGGTTGTTCAGTAGGCTCAGTGAGAGGTTCTTCTTCTGAAGGTGACCTTTGTTTTCTTTTGGCTGACAGGACCTTCCCATCATCACCAGCCTCTCTCTTCCTGGCATTTTTGTAGCGCCGTAATTTAACTCTGCCTTGTGTCAATTGCTGCTGATGTGGAAAAATAGATGGGACATAATCCGGATGACTACAATCATTCACATGGAATCCTGAAACCAGTAGAGTAAGTGTAAGCCAAATGCAGATACTCATTCAAAAGAACTTTATACAGCTTTGATTAAATGCACTCATCAAATGTAGTCATTAAGAGATGCCACCTATTTGAAAGAAAGTCCCCTATTTTCTGTAGAAAAAGATGCCTTGAAGATTCAGCTGTTTTATGACGACTTCGAAACGTTTTTTGGCCAATGTCAGTGTAATGTTTTTTTAATTGTCTCTTAAAGAAATTATGTTTGGCTTCATAACGCATGCACCACATGTGCAGAATTGGGCCGATGTTCCTTATATTGCGAGGATAATGTAGCATGAAGTGATGCTTTGGTAAGAGATTGATTGAAGGAAATAACTGCTTGAAGAGTCGATGGTGGTCAATGATTAAATGTTTGAGGTATATGGTCATGCCTTCTGACAGGATTGGTGAAAATATAATGTTGACGATCTGAAGAAGCAAAAGTAGAAGATGCCAGTACTTATCATCTGTCTGTATCAAATCACCAAATAGCAAAGGCATATTGCGTAATAAGCACCAAGACTGTATGGCATTCAACCCCAAATCATTACTTCCATCAAACAACTTCACTCTTGGCGGACGATTTCGCTGTTGATTGTAACCATAGTCAAAAGCATGTATTCTACCAGCCAGTTGTTCAGCATTTAGGAAGTTGTCCTTAATGTACTGCAGAACGTTTCACTTCAAACTGACCAACCCCCTCTAGAATATCATGCATTATGTCTACAGAAAAATTATTGAATTTTTATTGAATACTGAAGTGAATTCAACAGACAACTGTGTTTCACACCATATACATGAGATAGTGTAGGATCTGTTTGAATAGTTTGACAGTGCTGTGCGTGCATCTCAACAGTTCTTAGTACAACTTTCGGATCGTCCTCACAGAACACAGATTGATAACAATGTTTCTCAAGCAGACAGAAACGACAACAATAGCGAGCCCCAAATGATTCCACAAAGCCAAACAGACCATGCAAACCAAGATTATCTCCAGTGACCTGAACTAAGGTACCATGAATCACGTGTTTCAACATGGGAATTTGAAGTCCCTCTCTTTCCAGTATTTTAAGATCATGAACAAGGGGCTCAAGTATGGAATTAAACCCATAACGCTTGATGTCCTGCGCATGGAAAAGAGCACACAATTTAATATTAATCAAAGAGGAATTAAAGATTGGGGGGAAATTTCTTAATGTAAAATATATAGCACCTAATTTATGTAAGCCCTTTTTAGAGCCCAAGGGATTTGCCGTTTCAAAGTCGTCATAAAACAGCTGAATCTGCAAGGCATCTTTTTCCACAGAAAATAGGGGACTTTCTTTCAAATAGGTGGCATCTCTTAAATCTGCATACACACCTTCCTTGTGAATGTGCCTGGGCTTGAACATGTCTTCAAGTTCTGGATTTTGAAAAATGTTCTTAAGTGTTTCCAAAATGGGAACATATGCAAACTTATCAGTTACAATAACCTGGTCATTATGTTCTTGTAGTTCTGATTCTTCTACTGTCAAATCTTGTGCCAAGCACCTTTTCAATAGGTACAACACTTCCCCATTTTTCTTTTAAGTGTTTGTTTCTTTTAGCTTCAGAATTTAAAGGTGTGAATGGGTTTTCCAAATTTTTAAAGGATTGTTCTATTTTTTCTTTACTATCTGTGTCCTGTGAGGATACGCACTGTAAAGCTGCATCTTTAGCCTGACTATGAATATCAAAAAAGACTTCTTCCATGGATGACACAAAACAATTTACACTAGACTGACTTAATCCACCTGCTTTGAGTTGTGCGACAGCAGTGGCACATATCTATGGTGCTCTTATTGGACTTTCTTAAAAGATAAGATGTCGACGTCTCAACTAGACCATCTATCACCCCCTCTTCTACACTGCTTAAAGGAACATCATTGTCAACCTGTTGGTCAAAATTCTCAGTGTGTTTGAATGTTTCCTAAAACCAGAAAAAGTACCAAACACACAGCTACATCCAGTGTGAACACATTTCTTAGCGCCCGGTGTTTCGCCCTTTCGGCTCTACGTTGCCACATGACTATTTTACCTGTGTGTGTTTGTCCCTCTTGGCAGGGAATGAGACAGAGGAATCCGGAGAGCAGGCAGAGGAACGAGCGATCGTTTTTGTATATGATGGTATATTCTCCATCTTTTGATCCCATCATCCCCACTCCACTAAAGCTTAGCTCTACCTGCAGGCTAGAATGCGCCATGTTCCCCACAGTGCATTTGATGTGAATTTGTATATGATGGTATATACTCCATCTTTTGATATTTTGGGCTCACATGGTTTGGAGCTGAAAATTAAATTGTTGAATGCATTCATTTCTTCTAAAGTTGTCATTTTTACTCACTTCATGGAATATTTGTAATTAGACTTTTAAATTAAGTGTAAAAATAACACCACACAGATTTTATTTAACAAATAGTGGCACGTTTCTTTGACAGCATGCCGTGTTAATTGATGTTAAAATTCTACTCTATCAGAGTTGGTTTTTCACTGTAAGAGTAAATTATCAACACAGCAGTGTGTAAAATCAACACTTATCTGAGTCAACTGACCCTCCAGTGTTAACGTTTAATAACTCAATGCAGTGTTAATGAGCATAGGAATTTAACTCAATCAGAGTTGATTTGTTATCACAGAAGAGAGAATTATCAACACTACTGGGAGTGATATTAACACTCCACAGAGCTAATTAACCTGTAGTGTTAAGTTTAAACAACACAAAACAGTGTACACCAGTGTTACCTTTTTACTCTATTTAGAGTTAATTTAACTCTAAAACTTTAACACTAGGGAAAGAGTCAGTTTAAATCCAATTTGGAGTAGGACCATATACACTCCGGAATAGTGTTACATTTAATTCTTTAAGTGTTACTTTAACACTGCAAGATTTACTGTGCAGAAGCGCAAATAGTGTAACATGATAAAACATGTGATATAAGAACATGACGATGATAGTAAATAGGTACAGGATGGAATGTAGGTTACCCCCTCTTTCTGTAGATGAAGGGCGATTCTTATAGAAAATCATTCAGATTTTCATGATTGTTTAACCCTCTCCTGAGGTAGCCTACTATTTCAATTAATTAAGATGTAACAGGATTCTGACTCTTAGCTGTTGATGGTGAACTGACTAACTCTTTTTGTTTACAAACAAATCAGATAAGTGTATGTAATTGTGTGTCCCCATAAACCAAGTAAGCATATAAACCCATATACAAACAAAATACAAAGGACAGCATTTTAGAAGGAATAGCAAAAATGTGTTCCTTTTATTTTCATATATATTGTGTGCTATAGTATGTGTTTGGGTTTGTGGTATGTGTATGTGTGTGTGTTTGTGTGTACAAAACAAAAATAACAAATCAGGTTGAAACAAACACAAACCTTACTTAAACACTCAATGAAAAATAATATAGAAAGTTCAAGTCCAGAGTTCTAGGTTTAACGTTTTAGGTTTACCAAGCGCTTGGATTTGTTGGTGCACTATATGAAAGACAAATAAGTCCCAATTGGTATCACTGATACGGTAAATCCCAATTAGCCTACTCACGGTTCCAGGTGGAGGTGAAGCAAATGCGGTAGCGACGAAGGAAGATGGGTTGGGTTGGCGCGTTGCACACGCGGACTCAGTCCTTCTGGTGGCAATGTGGATAACAATCCTCGGAGTTCAGTCTTAGGGTACAAGTCGCTGCTTGCTACCCTACTCGGTAGCTGTAAACGTCCACGGTTTGATTGTTGACAACAGTTTACCCATAGTAGCCTAAAGTGTTTGGTGTGTTATGTGTTATATGATCTGTGTGATCACAAGATAGTTTGATAGCGTTTATTATTTTCCTGGTTGAATGTCCAGTGTTATATTGTGGTGCTATTTTATCTGCATTCTATGGTTATTTAAAAATAAACATTATATGTATACTTTTTCTACCACTGCCTCTGTGGGAGTTCATTTAAATGTGACAGGACATGTGTGGGAAACCCAGCTAGTATACCACCCCGCCACATACTCATGAACAATAATACTTTACTTGTGTCTCATATGAATGAAGCCTTATGTAAATGATTCAATGTGTATCAAATTGTTATTGAGCGAGTGACATGACCTTTGGGACATGTCATCATGACCTGGGGAAAAGATGATCTCATCACTAAATTGTACCACGTCGTTGAAATCAGACTGGATCAATAAATGGTGGAGGTGTGGTCCTCACATGGAAATGTACTCATCACCATGACAACAACCAGTCAGTCATCTGAGGCCCTATGACAACCAATACCTCATATGAAACTGTATATAATTCTGATGTATCAATGTATCAATTTAGAACCAAATCTGGGTTGCTTTTGTTATGATAAATAAAAACCTGTATCCATCTGACTCCCTAGTCTCCTGAGAATTAATTTCTACCACACTGTGTTGAGATTGGCTTATTAAACATTTAAAGTTTAAATAATTCCATGGATCTTGCTGGCTTTGGTCCAAGTTAGAATAGTTATTGCTTTAATTAAGGTGATATACTTTGGGGGTCATTTAAGAGATAGCTTTACTTTCTTAATGTGATTGGTGTGAGTATGGAGAGGTGTCAATGGATTTGTAAGGTTAAAGTTTCCCGTAATCAAATTGTGCTCAATTACGTCTGCGATTAGGGAGAGGTTATTGTGGGAGCCAATTAATGGAGGAGGCGTAATGTTCAACAGAGCTCTCCCAATATTAACTCTAAAATAAAACGTCATGAAGGTACGCTTTAGGACATGTACTTGTACTGTTAATTCATGATAAATATGTTTAAATATTTTGCTAACATATCAGCCCAATAGAGCTCTCAGGTCTTTTGCTAGAATATCAGCCCAGTAGAGCTCTCAGGTCTTCTGACGCTGGTTTTCTCTGTGTACCACATGTACAAAAGAAGAGGTTTGGTGAGGCTGCATTCTCATTTTATGCACCCAGATTGTGTCTTCACTGCCAGTTTACATTAGGGATGCAACCTCAGCACATACTGTATGTTCAAGTCAAGACTAAAAACCCATCTTTTTAATATTGCCTTTAAATGACTAAATAATTAAATTATGATTATATAATGATTGGAGCACTTTGAGCTGCAACGTTTGCAGGAAACGTGCTATACAAATAAAAAGTTGTTATTATTATTATTATTATTATTATTATTATTATTAGGCCTATTATTATAAAGATAACGTTTTTTTCCACACGCAGGCTTTCTTAGGCATTGTTCTGTCCAACTACTGTTGAAATCCATTTGATATTTATGACTGATTTATGACTGATAGCATAGCATGCCGCATGTTAAAGATTAAATGGGTACGCCTCCCTCTGCCTCACGTTGTATTCACCGCATATCTCAGTCTGAGCAGGAATGTGGGCCATCAGTGGTGCACTTTGAGCAGGTCGCTGACTGACTGACTGACTGAGCTAACCGATTACATAAACACAACTTAAGACGACTCCCATACAATGACTAGGTAGAGGCAGGACTAATGATAGTGCATGGAGGACCAAACCTGGTCAGGTAAACCAGTAGCCTTGTGTGACACGTGGAGATGGAAACTGTGAAGCGATGGAAGGCAGGATGGGGCTATCCCACAGGTGTGCTCTGCACCTACGGGTTCTTCAGTACTGTGAAACCTCTGGAACCCTTCCTGTTCACATACCTGACGGGGCCAGACAAGAACCTGACAGTGGAACAGGTAATAATAATAACAACAATTCATTGTATTTATATAACACTTTTCCGGGGCTCAAAGACACTGAACAGGTACAGTAACAACTTCAGCGCAGTCTCTCTTTTAAGAGCAGTTTCAGACCGTGTTTAAATATGCCACTTTATGCAATCCTTATCCATTTGATCTCTCAATCAAGTGTGTGAGGTTAAAGGTTAAAGGTTAAAGGTTAAAGACAGACACGGTTTTACAAGCTTATGATGTATTAAAAATATGAGAAACCCACTCTGGGTTCCAGTCTTTTGACTTAAGTGACCTTTGAACTCCAGGTGACCAATGAAATCTTCCCTGTGTGGACTTACTCTTACCTGGCCGTGCTGGTCCCTGTGTTTCTGCTCACCGATTGGCTCCGCTACAAGCCGGTAGTGGTGTTCCAGTGTACCAACCTCACAGTGACGACAGCCATGTTGCTGTGGGTCCAGGGTGTGGCAGCCATGCAGGCCATGCAGTTCTTCTACGGCGTGGTGACAGCCAGCGAGGTGGCCTACTTCTCCTACGTCTACAGCGTGGTGGACGTGGAACACTACCGCAAGGTAATTACCGAAAAATGACGGTTGAGAGAGGACGCTGGCGTTGCTTGTTCGCGGCTTCTCCACCCGAAATCTAGGTGTAATTGCAGTATACAGAGTAGATTGTCCTACAAAGACACTTAGATTTAGTTTTCAGTTTGTAAAGCGTCTTTGAGTGTCTAGAAAAGCGCTATAAGTCTAATGTATTATTATTATTATTATTATTATTATTATTATTATTAAGGCCACGTCTTACTGCCGCAGCGTGCAGCTGCTGGGCTACACCGTGGGCTCCGTGTCGGGACAGCTGCTGGTCAGCTTCAGCCTCATGTCCTACCACAACATCCTGGTCCTGACCCTGGTGTTGACCTCCATCGCTCTGGTGACTTCCTGCTTCCTGCCTATGCCGCAGAGGAGCATGTTCTTCCACCGCGGTCCGGGTGACGATAGAGAGGGGAAGCGTACGACTGGAACTATCGAGAGAAACACTAAAATGGACCCGCATGAGCAGCTAGCGTTGCCAGGAGGAGGGGACGTGATTGAGGGTCCTGGGGGGCCAGTAAGGGCAGGAGGAGGGGACGTTATTGAGGGTCCTGGGGGGCCAGGAAGGGCAGGAGGAGGGGACGTGATTGGCGGTCCTGGGGGGCCAGTAAGGGCAGGAGGCTGCTGTCGGGCTCTCCTCCAGCTGTGGCGAGACTTCCTCCAGTGCTATTCCACCAAGCAGCTGGTGTACTGGTCGGTGTGGTGGGCGCTGGCCACCTGCGGGTACAACCAGACAGTCAACTACGTCCAGGTGCTGTGGGAACACGTGGAGCCCTCCCACAACTTCACAGTCTACAACGGAGGGGTGGAGGCTGTGTCCAATCTGTTTGGTGAGTATAGCTCCCGTAGACATCTTTAGACTTCAAACAAACCCAGTAAACAAAGAGTCCAAAAGACGTCCTCAGGGAAGCCGGAATGTGGGCTCAGATGACGTCTTTCTTTTCTGGACGTCCTAGAAAGACGTAATCTGGACGTCCTAGAAAGATGTCACCTGGACGTCCTAAAAAGACGTCAACTGGACGTCGTAGAAAGACGTCATCTGGACCCACATTCCGGCTTCCCTGGAGGACGTCTTTTGGGACTCTTTGTTTACTGGGGAAAACCACACAATAACAAAAAACTATCAAACCATAAAGCAAGTTTGTGAAAATATACTGAGGAAAATACATTACAGAACGTTGTTATTTATCCAAAATAACACGAGATAAAGAATCATAAAGAGTTGATCAGTTCAGATAAACGTAAGTGTTCCCTAAAGGTGCGGTGACGGCCTACGGCATAGGCTTCACGCAGGTGGACTGGGCCCAGTGGGGGGAGGTGGCTCTGGGGTCCTTCTCTGGGCTGGGGGCCGCCGCACTCTTCCTCATGACCTTCACCAGCAGCATCTGGGTGTGCTACGCCGGTTACATCGTCTTCAAGTGCTTCTACATGCTGCTTATTACCATAGCCATGTGAGTTTTTCTCCAAGACATACCAGGAAAACAAATGCCAACTTCTTAAAAAGGTCACCGTTCGCCAGCTTCTGTCTTTACCATAGGTTCCAAATCGCTGCTGACCTGTCGATGGAGAGATACGCACTGATCTTTGGATCGAACAACTTCGGTGCTTTGGTCCTTCAGACGATCCTCACGTTAGTGGTGGTGGACAGCAGAGGTCTGGGCCTGGACATCATACCACAGGTGAGTCTGTTGTTCAGGGACAAACGCAGAAGTCCCTTCTTTGCTTTTAAGCTAAACATTTCCAAGAGCGAAAACAAAACACGGCGCAGCAGCTTTCAGTCACACTGCCGCATGCTCCTGGTAGAAACCCCCTGAAGAAATCGAACAGGCCCAAACCCTTAAAATAGTTAAATCTAACCTAAAAACCTTCATGTTTTGCAAGAGTTATGATTAAACACAAACACTTCTATCAATGTCTTTTTTCCATTAACTATTGTCTTATTAAATGTTTTATCTATTTACTTCTTATATTTGCTTTTATTCATTGTCATTTTTATTTTCTTACTATGCTCCTGTTGCTGTATTTTTAAATAATGTATGTAAAGCACTTTGAATTGCCCCTGTTGTACGAAATGTGCCATACAAATAAACTTGCCTTGCCTTAAAAAGTACAGAAATGTATTCAGACCCCAGTCTCCATTTCTCTTGCAGTTCACCATATACGGAAGCTACTTCACGGCTATCAGTGTCATTTTCTTTCTGAAGGGTGTGTTCACTATTCTGAGAGCCCGGCAAAGCCACAAAGACTCTTTCCCTATAGAAGAGCGCCCCCCAGAGGACACTTGCCTTGAACACAGACTCTGACCAGAGGAAACCCGAGCACTGGCAGCCTGAATACATTTCAGAACGACAGGTCAGTTTGTCCCAGTGTTCGCCTTGTCAATAGTATAGCAGCTAGCTTCAAATTATTTAGACAGCGACATTTTTCAAATTGATAGAAATCTTTCATTTATACAACATGTTTCAATATATAGAGATGTACAGCAATACAAATAAACATTTTTTTCGTTCGATATTTCGTTAAAATTAATTTTAATATATATATACACATTAACTTAAATTTCAGTAACACCCAACAAAAGTGGTCTTCAGTCTATAGTCATGGTCCTGATTCACAGAGATTCTGAGAAAGTTCTTAGAAGTACTTCTATATTGCGCTAAAAAGTATTACCCAAGGAGGATTTGAAAAAATAAATTTGACCAACATTGGATTGTTTTTCTCAGAACGTTGCCAGGTAGGACTTATTCTTACTACAGTAGGAAGCGTTGTGAATACAGCCCCTGGTTGACACCTGGACCCCACACCAGGTGACTACAGCCCCTGGTTCCCACCTGGACCCCACACCAGGTGAAAGCACAGATGAGAGAGCACTGCCTCTTGATGACTTGTTGAATGGGCAGCAGAAGAGAGATTCCCCCCCCCCCCCCGCCCCTTTAGTCTCTTAAAAACAGAATACGTTGTCCTCTCGTCCTCTTTTTCTTTTCTGTAAAAATACTCTTTCCGATGCCGTACTGCACAAACTGCTTTTGGTTCTTTTACAGATACAGTAAACTCACAGTAGACCCCCAAGTTACCAGGTTACAGCTCTGCCTTAACAAACGCCGTGTGATAAAGATACAAATACTGATATGCACAAAGAGCTTCTATGTACATAACTGCAGCATGATGGATGGGATATTTGCAATAAATTAAGTATGGGTCCAGTTTAAATATACATGTGGTGTCTGTTGAGGCCAGGACAGTTCATGGGTTAAATTGAGGACTTCATCAGGAGATCACCTCTTCCTCTTCCTCGGCACACCGCTACCGTGTGTTGTTTTGTTGCCGTAGACATTGTCACTGTTGCTTCATTGTTGTTTTTGTAGTTGTTGTTGTTCTTCTTCAATAAAAATACAACTTTTAGAAACGTTTTGGGTTTTAAAGCTATTTGTGAAACAAAACAACGAGACGTGAGTGTGCTGGTCGACACCCTCCTGTTGGTGCGGTCTGGTAGCGGCGCTATAAGAAGGGGTTGGTGGAGGATCCTCCTGCTGGAAACTGTGCGCCAGGAGCTCCCTGAGAGACAGACAGAGAGGAAGAGAGAGAGAGAGACAGAGAGAGAGAGAGAGAGACAGACAGAGAGAGAGCGAGAGACAGATAGAGAGGAAGAGAGAGAGAGAGAGACAGATAGAGAGGAAGAGAGAGAGACAGATAGAGAGGAAGAGAGAGAGAGACAGATAGAGAGGAAGAGAGAGAGAGACAGATAGAGAGGAAGAGAGAGACAGAGAGAGAGAGAGAGAGAGAGAGACAGATAGAGAGGAAGAGAGAGAGAGACAGATAGAGTGGAAGAGAGAGAGACAGATAGAGAGGAAGAGAGACAGAGAGAGAGAGACAGATAGAGAGGAAGAGAGAGACAGACAGATAGAGAGGAAGAGAGAGAGAGAGAGAGAGACAGATAGAGAGGAAGAGAGAGACAGAGAGAGAGAGAGAGACAGATAGAGAGGAAGAGGGAGACAGACAGATAGAGAGGAAGAGAGAGAGACAGACCGAAAGAGAGGAAGAGAGAGAGAGACAAACCGTGAGCAAGGGAATAAAGACAAGTCTTGACATTACAGTCCCCTCCATACGTATTGACAAGAGGAAGCCATTTTGTCTTCTTGTAGCTCTGTACTCCACTCAACTGTTTGGATTTGATCTATAAGTCAATGTTTTGAGTTTTTTTTTTTTTTCAGATTGGGAATTTTAAAACCCCCCAAACATCCTCCCCCTGTATTCTCTGGTCATGCTCTGCCAGGCCTGTACTATCTTCAGTTATTGTCAGTTTTGGAAAAGAGAACTAACATCAGGAAATTAAATGCATGTTCAATTGGCTTTACATCTGAAATCTGACTGACTTGGCCAGTGAAGAACTTTCAGCTTTTTGGCCCTGAAAAGAAGAAGACTGCACTTTGAAGTTTCAAACACCAAACAAACGGTTCCACTCACTAAGAAAGGGTTGCTGGAGACCCCGGGTCCGACCATGGCCTGGCCTAAGGGGGTGACCATGGGCTTGGGCTGGCCGAAGGCTGAGAACCCCCTGCCTGGAGGAGAGGAGACACACATGAATTAAGATTGACACACACACCCACACACCCACCCACCGTTGTGCTGCTGGGGGTAGGCAGGCGGCGGGGGGTAGGGGCCCAACACACACAACCAACACACACACACACACACACCCACCATTGTGCGTCTGGGGGTAGGCGGGCGGGGGGGGGTAGGGCCCCTGGCCAGGGAAGGGCTGCTGGAAGGTTCCAGAGAAGCTGGTCGGGAGGTTGTAGGCGGCCGCGTTCCCAAACCCAGACGGCATGCTCAGAGACCCGGTCCCAAACGAGGCTGACACAGGAGGAGAGGACTGTTACACACACACCTCCCCTCACACACACCTCACACACACACCTCTCCTGATATAAAGATGATCATAATGATTACACGGCCGTATGAGTCATTTACAACACTAGCTCCTGACCTCACTGGTTCATTTACAACACTAGCTCCTGACCTCACTGAGTCATTTACAACACTAGCTCCTGACCTCACTGAGTCATTTACAACACTAGCTCCTGACCTCACTGAGTCATTTACAACACTAGCTCCTGACCTCACTGGAGGTGGTGACATATTACGTCTTCATCTAGGATGTTCTGCTAACCGGTATGAGCAGCAATGAGTAGTGTTTCTACTGACCAGCAGGGGGCAGGATGGGGCAAAGCCACCCTCACCAAAGCGAGGGAAAAAGAAAGATGGCGACTGAGGCATAATCACCCCTGCCGACCCTCACAGAAGCAGCGCAAGGGTCAAAGTTCAGAGCACACTGCACATGCACTGGGAGGGAAAGAGATGTAGAGGCCCCAGGTGAACTCTAGGAAGCACTTCCACATCAAGCAAGGGAGGGAGAGGAGGAGGGGTGTGGCTAGAGGAGGAGGAGGAGGAGGGAGAAGGAAGAGGGGGACCTACCAAAGTGAGCTGCAGGGTATCATCAGTCCCTCGCTCTCAAACACCCCCCCCCCCCCCCCCCCCACCAATCAGACAGAGCCATCGTCAGGCCCTCAGCTCTCAAACACACCCACGCACCCAGGCTTTTAAAAAAACAGCTTAAGACTGTCTTGTATAGACAGGCTTTTGGATAGCCCCAAAAGCCTGTCTTTCTGTGTCCTGTTGATGTTGTTGTACACCTGTTGTCTGTTTTCACTTGTTTGCCTATTTTAACCTGCTATGACTTTCGCTCTTTTATTATGTTTTATCGTGTTTCTTCTTTATTTTTCTTTATATGTTCTCTATATGTAAAGCACTTTGTGACCCCTGGGAAAGGTGCTATACAAATACATTTTACTTACTTACTTAGGTACTTACTTACTTACTTACTTACTTACTTACTTACTTACTTACACCCCCCACCCCCCCACCCCCCCACACCCAAGCCGGCCGCTCTGACAGTTCATCTTAATCTCACTCAGCCACATGTTCAGCGATTTACTCTGTTGGACTGAAATAATGCTGGACTATGTTCTCTATGTTCACAAACCAGTAAATAATTATGTTAGGTACATACAAGACACTGAACTCCAAATTGCTCCCAGTGAGCGGGCCGGCGCCTTGCATGGTAGCTTGCCGCCATTGGTGTGTGAATGTGTGTGTGAATGGGTGAATGAGAGGCGCTATATAAGTATATATATATATCTATATAAGTCAGTCCATTTACATATACAAAGCCAGGGTTCAGAAGACCTCCTCAGGGATCTCAGCTGAGTGGTGAGGTGCAGGTATCTGCTAAATAAGGACCTGGTTGTATCTCTGACGCCCCTCAGAACACAAACACTGCCCGTCCTCTCTTTCTTTTTTTTTAGCTTCTAAGAAAAGTGTTCACATACTCATGGTGCCTCTGTAAAGACGGGGGTATTTTGCATAGTGTTACAACATATTCAGTCAAAATGGCCACTGACCATTGATAGAACAGCTAACTAGAACAGCCGTGCCTTTTCTTTCTTTTTTAAGTAATTTTTTCTGAGTGGGGCAGTACCACTCATATTTTTCCTTTTTAATGACAGATATAGTAGAGATTATGACAGGAAGGATGGGTGAGAGAGAGAGAGAAGGGATGACATGCAGGATATGTCCGCGGCAGGAATCGAACCGGGAGCCCTGCGGTACATGGTCAGCGCTTAATCCACTACGCCACCTAAGCGCCCCAGCCATGCCTTTTCTACCTACTATAAGAGCTGCCACAGGGGTCAACCATGACCATTACACACAACGACCACTAGTTGGCGCCGTCTTGTAAATTAGCCTGCCTCCTACACAGAAAAAACTAGCAAAATAGCTTCATCCTAGCTTATCCTGATCCTGTGATTTAGTCAGGATACTGGGTGGTAGAACGCACATATCTAGGAAAAGTCATGAAAGGAGGGTCCTGAAATTTGATTGAGTGCGAAGATATAAAACATTTTTTTGACTCACATGGTCAAATGAGCGCTCATGGCTGTTCTAGTGTTAAATAAACCCACCCTGCTCCCCCTCCCTACCTGCTGCAGCCACGGCCGCGGCTCTGCCGTTGTTCTGGAAGGGGTTAGTGGGGGCGGGCGCTGGGGCCGCTGCTACAAAGGGGTTTGTTGACGGAGCTGCAGAGAAAAAGAAGAAGAAGAAGAAGACATCAAATATTTCCCCTTCAGTAAAGACGAGAATAACGAAAATAACTTGTTCCATCGTCTAATTCTTGGTTGAAGGACTCAGGGTGTGTTCTCACTAGAACATTTGCTTCACTTGGAAATAGAGCTGAGGGGAAAATTCGCTTCCCTTTTTGCGTCGTTTGGAGCTGTGAGAACGCGCATTCGAAGTCGCTCCCTGAGCAAACAACCGACGGATGCTCCGTTGGAAAGGGTGGTTTCGCTCCGGTTGGAAACGACGAGTCGAGGCTGTCCATAGGGAAACAACAGCGCATGCGTGTTGATCTGGATAAGAGCGGGACGAACGGGCAATTTTCGATTTTTCTGACCAATCAACTACCACGTCTGTTGCTTCGATTGCATATGTTACTTCGTTTACATAAAGGGCTGTGAGAACGCAAATCAGAGAAATAATTTATGCAACAATGTTGCAAACTCATCCACTTGCTCCGGGTCCTGATTCAGACTTTCATGTGAGAACATGACCTTAATGTCCTTTTTATGTCTAGAGAAGATGAAGTATAATATAAGGGGCGGCTCTAATAAGTTAAAAAAAACGTGGGATCCTATTCTCTCTTTTGGTAATTCATTCCTTCTTTAGGGTGATTAGATAGTCTTATTACTTATTTTACAAAGCACACAGTACGCTACTATTTGTATTTATATATTCATTTGACACTGGTTGGTAATAACACAATGATAAACGATTGTCTTTCTTGATGTGTGAATGTTCATTCAGCCCTATGCGCAACACAGTCATTTCTTTGTTTTGTTTTGAGTCCTCTCTTTTACTGTTTTTTCTTAGGTTCCTCCTTTTTATACTGTACTGTCCTTTTTGTTTTTGTTTTGTATTGTTCTAAAAATGTCAAATCGGGTGAACAGTTTGTTTATTTGGTATTGGTAACCCAATAAAGATACTTGTGACTTCCTTTTTAGCTTCATCTCAGAGTTCACTCACCTCCGAAACCCTGGGGCATGCTGGGTATGCACTGCTGTGGCTGGGCTGACGACACGCCCGTCACTGCCCCGAACATACCCCTGTCACACAACACAACACAACACAACACAGGGGTTAGTGTATGACCACAGCCCCAAACACCCCCCTGTCACACAACACAACACAACACAACACAGGGGTTAGTGTATTACCCCAGCCCCAAACACCCCCCTGTCACACAACACAACACAACACAGGGGTTAGTGAATGACCCCAGCCCCAAACAACCCCCTGTCACACAACACAACACAACACAACACAACACAACACAACACAACACAGGGATCAGTAGATGACCACCGATACTTAAGAAACATTGAACAAAGGAGGTGAGAGACTGGGTATTTTAAAAAGATGAGTGAGCTTCAGGAAAAAGACACGACAATCAACAAGTAAATAGTTGAGTACTTAGCTAATTACTTTAGTTAGTATGTGGAAAAATAACTCATTTCAAGTTATGGGAGGAGTGATAGGAAAAGGTAGACAGAAGTAGAAAGGAACAAAAAGTAAGTAAGTCAGAGAGTACAGAGGAGAGGCGTGGTTTGGGTCTCTCACACTTGTGACGTGCTGCAGGTGTTGTATACGCTGGTGGGGGGGCCGGAGGAGCCGAAGACGTTGTCCAGCTCTGCTAGCGCGGCGTAGCGGTCCCCTCCTAGCAGAGCTGGCTGGCTCTTGGAAAGGACTCCTCCTCCTGATGATGCAGCTGCTAAACTGAACCCTGCTGGAGCGCCCCCTCCTGGACACACACAACACACATCCTTCAGTTTTGCGGCAGCAATCGATTGGACCACCTTACAGAACACACTCAAACTGATATCACTCACCATTTTCAGAAATACATTTCAGCAGGTCATACACAACACTAGGACACCTGCAGCATCTTCAGAGTACAGTACAGTACCATCGTTCATCAGGAACAGCTTCACCTCCTGCACAGAATCCCTATGAACTAAGGATCAATGTGAGCGCATATGAATGAAGTGACTTGGCTAATCTGCAATATGAACTGTCTGTCTGTCTCAGGGTAGGATGAGGAGCCTTGTCTATCTGTCTGTCTGTCTGTCTGTCTGCGCAGATGTAACTGAATATTCCTGAAAAAGGGTCATATGCCGATTAAGGTGTTTTACATGTCACAATATTCCGATTCAAACAGGCCTATGCCAGGGGTCTTAATCTGAATATTCCCTATGCCAGGGGTCTTAATCGGAATATTTCCGAATCTGAATATGGCCTTAATCCAATTTGGTACGTGTTTACATGACTCTTCCCAATCGGAATATTGAGCAATATGCCGCTTAATACAGGAATATGGTGTGCATGTTAACGCAGTCGATGACACAGTAGGCAACAGAAACAATGGGGAGAGAGAGAAACAATAGATCCTCTCTCTCTCTCGCCGTTTCTCCTGCCCTGAAGGCAGCCTGGCAGAGCTTCTCATCCCTTTTCATTGAGCGGACGACAAGTAACTAACCCTACTCATCCATATGGAGAGATTCATCTGATCTCAGACTCAAATGATTTCCAATACTAATGTTTCCACGATTAGGATTCCACCCATGTATAGCGCGATAATAATGTGCTTGTAGGTGACAAGAATATTTAATAATAATATCAGTAATTCAGGCCCCCGGTTCTTAAGTGATAAAGTGTGTGTGTTTTGTGTGTGTGTGTGTGTGTGTGTGTGTGTGTGTTTGTGTGTGTGTGTGTGTGTGTGCCAGCCAATTAAATATAGATCATAGACCAACGTGGACAAATAATGCATGGAAAGTGCACATAATAATGGCTGTGAGTGAGAAGTGTGCGAGTGTTGCGAGAGACAGAGAGAGGGAGAGACAGACAGAGAGAGGGAGAGACAGACAGAGAGAGAGAGAGAGAAACAGAGAGAGGGAGAGAGAGACAGAGAGAGACAGAGAGAGACAGAGAGAGGGAGAGAGAGACAGAGAGAGACAGAGAGAGACAGAGAGAGGGAGAGAGAGACACGCAACACAGGTGAACAGAGGATGATCTACCTGTGTGAGATGGCTGGAAGGGAGTCTGGGGCGCGGAGCAGGGGAAAGCACCAGGTGGACCTGACCTCTCAAACGCGTCAAAGTTTGCAAAGTCTGAGTTTGGAGCGTTTGTGTTTTGAGCAGCTGGAGGTCAGGGGTCAGGAGGGTCAAACACATAAACCAAAAAGGAAACAATGGGTGAGATGAGTCATGATCACACACAACAAAAGGAATGAGAGATCGTACTGAACACACAGAGACATGGACTGGAGGGCATGGAGCTAACGACAATAATATACATGATGATGGTAATGATGATAACATACATGATGATGATGATGATGATGATGATGATGGTAATGACAATAATATACATGATGATGATGATGATGGTAATGACAATAACATACATGATAATGCGTGTGTGCGTGTGTGGCAACGCTTTACGATCATCACTGATTTCCATAAAGGAAGATGAAACTGTTCTCATATTTAAGAGTTGGGTGGGTGGTCCTGACCATGGTCCATTTCAGGGACCAGTGGCGCTGTGCGCAAGTCCTTACCTGGGTGGCTGTTGAAATGTGCAAAGTTTGCAAAGTTGGGTGCAGAGCCTGCAGCAGTCTGAGAGGGCGGGGCAGCGAAGATGTCACCGCCCAGGTCGCTGAGGAGGTCAAACTTCTTCTCCTGAAACTGCTGGCTCATCTGGAGGGCCTGGGCACGCCCCATCACCGGAGACTGAGAGAGAGAGAACAGTGTTACACCCTGCCAACACCCAGCCAACACCCTGCCAACACCCTGCCAACACCCTGCCAACACCCTGCCAACACCATGCCAACATTTAAACAGGCCCTCAAAACCCACCTCTTCAAGCTCGCCTTCACCAGTTAACCCTCTCCCCCTCTCCCTTTCCCATGTGTCCCCAGCACTACCTTAATTAGGCCCCTATACTTTCTTTTATTTTTTTTTGGTTTACTTTTATTTTTTACTACTTTTCAGTTTGTAAAGCGTCTTTGAGTGTCTAGAAAAGCGCTATATAAGTCTAATGTATTATTATTATAATAGCAATATCACACGAGAGGGAGTGTGTTATACTGAATATCAGCACGACTGTGATTCGGTCGTAGGTACGAGGCCGCCAGGCCGAGTACCGATTAATATTATTAATATTAATACAATTAATATTATTTCCGTTTTGTTCATAAATCTGAATGTTTCCATGGCTAAAACCCAATATTGCAATTGTAAAGCACCTACAGGCCAGAATCCCTATCCGTTTGTATTGAGGAGGCCAGGCCTATAGTACAGTGGACAGTATAGTACAGTGGATAGTGTACATAGCCTTTATTTATGTAAACCAGCTCCTTCCCTTCTTGTGATTTTTTTTGTAAAGTTTTTTTTTTTTTTTTCCTTTCCTAACACCAGGGGAGCCACCCCTCCTATATTTCGTTGTTTGGTACCTGTACTGTAGCAATGACAATAAAGACCATTCATTCATTCATTCATTCATTCATTCATTCATTCATTCATTCCTGTCGGAAAGTCCAGGCCTCCTGTCGGAAAGTGGTTTCTCAAGTCAATGTAACACAATTTTTCTCATGGCAATATTTGATTGGCCAAATCACTGAAAATGGGTGGGCACAGGAGGCCTTGCCTCATCATGCATTGAGTCCAGGGCTGAAAGATTGACATTTTGTTCGTCCAATCAGATGAACGCCAGTCACTTCAGTGCAGGACACGCTAGAACACCCATGGCTATTATCCCTGAAAATAATAGCTCATTTGGCCAAATACTTTTGCTTAAAATGACCTCGGAAGTCGGCGAGATTCTGGCGCGATTTATACATCGAATAGGTAGACAACATTTAGGATTTATTGAACAGTTTTATTTTTAATATTAATAATTAATAATTGTATGTAGTATGTTGTGGTGAATGTTGTGAGCCTGAGCAGAAGGGACAATAGCTGCTGCAGGCGGACCATGACCCATTGTGCAGGTAACTTATTACATATGTTGTTTGAGTTCTATGTTTTGGTGCATTTTGTAAGAGTCCACTCGTGGCGTTGCTAGCATTCGCGAGCTAGGGCATGGCTAGTCAGTAACTTCATGTTGCATTCCACGTGTAGTACCTTTTTCCGCCACACGCGTTTATGAGTGCTGTTCTGCAGGATAAATATAAAAAATGGATGAAGTATTGTTCTGAATTGTATATTGTGTGTCTGATTGACATAGTGTTTGAGTGCTTTTGACATGTCATTGATTGTATGTAGTATGTTGTGGTGAATGTTGTGAGCCTGAGCAGAAGGGACAATAGCTGCTGCAGGCGGAACAGAGATTCATGCCAATTGTTTTGTTTATTTGATGACCCATTGTGCAGGCAATAAAAGCTGCTTCATCCACCATCCTGAGAGTGTCCCAATCCCTTCAGTACCGCCAAACACAAATTAATAATTTTTAACAAAGACAGAACAGGGAACATTCCACCGCGAGTGAATCGAGCAAGCGGAAAAAAATTTGGCCTCCTCAATTCTGGAAGTCACCAGCCTCCACTGGTGCACATAATGAACAGTCACTTATACAAAGTATGGTGACAGTAAACATGCCGGATTTAGCTGTGAGCTAATTTGCATCCGTAGTCTACATGTGAGTGTTGTAGTGATGCAAAGTGTCTCGCTTGAGGGTTGGACTGCAGTGAGCTGTTAAAGTATTCTCAGGAAAAGAGAGGGAGGGAGAGAACATTACAGAAGCTATTACTGGACAAGCATGGATAATTCTTATTCCAGTCACCTGAGTGCAGTCACTTACCATCTCTTCTTCTCGTATTTCTCTTGAAGGAACTCTTTCACTTTGTGGTTCTTTAAAGTCGGGTATAGAGGCGGTTCTATCGTCGTACAGTCCCAGCCATATCTGTTTGCACACCTATAAGAGACAGGGGGGGGGGGGGGGGGGACGACAAAGGAATAAGAGACAGGTCAATTTGATGATGTCATTCAACTTCCCTACCCCTAACCATCTCCCCTAACCCTGCCACCCCCCCCCCCCCCCCCCTGGACATTGCTGTGTTAATTGTTCCCTGTGCCTGTTCGTTAACTCTGTGTTCTATGTGCTCATGTTATCTGTTGCTTGTTGTTTCTGTGTTTTCAGTTTTCCCCATATTGTCAGCGTCTTTGAGCCCCGGAAAAGTATAAACACAATGAATTATTATTATTATTAACTTTAAAGTGAAACAAACAAAACATGAAAGACTTCAACACCTAGAGGCCAGGAGAGCATTAGAATGTGGCACTTTCTGGAACATTACAGGGTTTCTTTGGACTTCTGAGATTGGGAGCAGCTACACCTCAGTGCTAAAAAGACATATGGGAAACACAGACACTGAACTGTCTCTTCAACCACTAATGCCTTCATGGCCGACATGAATACACCCAACAAAAAGTGCAGTATCATCAAGGATTAACACTAGTATACTCCAAGTTATTGCTGGTAAGCGGTGTATGAAATACAGCAAACATACAGTAGAAATGCAGCAGACATGCAGCAGAGATGCAGTAGAACTGCAGTGCCCTCTGACACACACAAACCAAACAGCATCAACAAACCCCTTGGATTTGTACCACATAGATTTCTAGTTGCACATTAACTGACATTCAAAATACAACTTGGCAGATTCAAGTGTGTGTGTGTGTGTGTGTGTGTGTGTGTATATATATATGTGTGTGTGTGTGTGTGTGTGTGTGTGTGTGTGTGTGTGTGTGTGTGTGTGTGTGTGTGTATATATGTGTGTGTGTGTGTGTGTGTGTGTGCCAGAGAGAACTAAATAAATAACATTCCCATGTGAAAGGCATGAGAGCTGGAACGGTTAGCTCATCTCTGCCTCATGGCACCACACCATTCTCAGCAAACACATGAATCCTTTAAAGGATTAAGAAAACCTAGGAATGCTAAAGAAAGGGACAAGGTGAGGCTGTGCATGGGCATATAGGATAGTTTAGAACAGTACTGATAGCATAGGCATATAGGATAGTTTAGAACACAGTACTGATAGCATAGGCATATAGGATAGTTTAGAACAGTACTGATAGCATGGGCATATAGGATAGTTTAGAACAGTACTGATAGCATGGGCATATAGGATAGTTTAGAACAGTACTGATAGCATGGGCATATAGGATAGTTTAGAACAGTACTGATAGCATAGGCATATAGGATAGTTTAGAACAGTACTGATAGCATGGGCATATAGGATAGTTTAGAACAGTACTGATAGCATAGGCATATAGGATAGTTTAGAACACAGTACTGATAGCATAGGCATATAGGATAGTTTAGAACAGTACTGATAGCATAGGCATATAGGATAGTTTAGAACAGTACTGATAGCATGGGCATATAGGATAGTTTAGAACAGTACTGATAGCATAGGCATATAGGATAGTTTAGAACACAGTACTGATAGCATAGGCATATAGGATAGTTTAGAACAGTACTGATAGCATAGGCATATAGGATAGTTTAGAACAGTACTGATAGCATAGGCATATAGGATAGTTTAGAACAGTACTGATAGCATAGGCATATAGGATAGTTTAGAACAGTACTGATAGCATAGGCATATAGGATAGTTTAGAACTAAGAATGTGTCAAGGCAAGGATTCAGCACTCCTTGGACTGACAAGAAGGTATGTGTGAAAAGGGTGAACAGAGACCAGGCAGGTCCATCTAGAGAGGTGGGAGTGTGGCTATGCCTACCTCATTTCCATGTTTCTGTAGGAATTCGATTTCCTGTAGCGTGAAGGTTGTCATGGAGATGGACTTCACTCTGTGGGGTGGGTTGAGCCCTCGCCTGGCACCCCCCAAGAGAGATAAAGGGGTTAACTCAATTAGAAACACACAACACATACGGTCGGTACATTCAGGCAGTTCTTTTGTCACAACCATGCACCCCCCCCCCCCCCCCCCCCCCGCCCAACATTCCCAGAGGGACATAAGGCTTGAACTGAAACTGTCTGTCTTTCAACATGTGATAACCTACCATTATGTTCCTATTAAAATGCCCAAAAGTTGCTGTGTTGAACTTTTTACTGCCAGCGAATGAAATGGATACATGGTGTACAGGTTTTTGCCCTTGCTTGCTTGCTTTGTGCCGGTGGTCCTGGCCTCCCCTGGGGGACCGCTGGGTACTGGTAAGCAAACTGGCTAGTAGTCGCTCTATTGGTAGAGGGCTGCAAGGGAATTTTTCCTGGCTACATAGTATACAGGTTTTTTACTTTTGCCTGCTCGCGGCTCTGTCAGTAGTGATTGATTGATTGACTGATTGACTGAACATTTTCATTGTGTGAAGCGCATTGAGTTGCATCTTGTAAGAAATGCGCTATACAAATAAAATTTGATTTGATTTGATTTAGGAGAGCTAGCCAACTCTGTCCACCTACAGTAGCTAAAATATAATATACAACTGTACAACAAAGGATCATATTTTCAAATAAAGAAACTACTAAAAGGTAATTTACGCTCTGTTTCAGAGCTAAGCCCATTTCTAATAGACAATACATATTTGAGAAATATTATCTCAAAAACTATCAGAAGTCAGTGACACACTATCCTCCCTAGACAAAATAGACCAATGATTTTGACACAGACCAAGATAAAATTAGACAAATATTCACCAACATTCGCAGAATATTACACAATGCAAAACATTTTAATCGGATTCAATAGACTCTACACAGATTCCATTATACAAATAGAAGGCTGTTTTGAAAAGGGACTTGAATCGCCTTGAATTGTCTATGTGTCCACTTTGCCTAGCAGACACCCACGGTGTCTCATGCGTTCTGGCTGTGTCCGATTATCGAGAACTACTTTTAAAAAGCTCCCAGGTGATCCAAGATCTACACCAAACGCAACATCTGATGCCACTCAACAAAATCCTTCAGCACAACCTTTGTATGGATTCTGATAGTAACAGAGATGGACCTGTATTGAAAAACAAAATTGGTGACATATGAGACATTTCTACCATTGTCCCCTCCGGGGGGTGTGGCCTCCTTGGAGTGGACAGCACTTATATAGCGCCTTTATCCAAAGCGCTTTACAACGGCCTCTCATTCACCCATTCACACACACACATTCACACACCAATGGCGGCCAAGCTACCATGCAAGGCTCCGGCCCGCTCACTGGGAGCAATTTTGGGGTTCAGTGTCTTGCCCAAGGACACCTCGACATGTGGCCAGCCGGGGCTCGAACCGCCGATCTGCCAACCTTGCGATGATTAGATGCCGGCTCTACCTCCTGAACCACAGCCGCCCCAGTGACGCTGTACTGTATCAGAGAAGATCCAGATATCCAACTTTCTTTTCAGACTGGGACACGTGCTGAGTAATGTGTCACCACAGCAGATCTAGGACAAGGACAGCAGAGTGTCACCAGGACTCCAAAGAGGAGGAGGAGGAGAGGAGGAGAGGAGGAGAGGAGGAGGAGGAGGAGAGGAGGAGAGGAGCGAGAGAGCAAGCAGCGAGCAGTTCTACTCCTGGTTAATGAACCCAGGTTCCCCCGCCCACTGCAAGACTAGGAGAGCTCACTGAGCTTATAGAAATAAAAACCCCACGATAAGTATTAGATCTGGGAGTCGATATGTTCAAGCAAGGCTACGTCATCATGTGTCGGTTAGGCTCTGTGTCTGCAAAATAACCCTGCTTGCACTAGCGCAACGGGTGTTCGACTACGAAAGTCTGAAAGTGTATTCTTTCGAGTGTGTGGGGGTTCTCTTGCGGTGTGTGAGCGATGTGTGTATGTGTGTGTGTGTGTGTGTGTGTTAGGAGGACTGTTTCCTGCCTCGATTTCCGCCCTTTCTGTGCAGGGCTCTGCTCCCCTGGGGTTGGGCAACAGCTTTTTCACAGACACAGGCAGAAACCTCTCATACTCATTCACATCCATCTCATACTATCATCCATGGCCTGTTCACGCCAACCCCCCCCTGATGTTGAAGGGAGTCCACATTCAGCTCACTTCAAATCAGTTAGAAGAATAACTATACATGCCATCGATTGGCATGCACAAACTTAAGGCCTAAGTTTACCAGACACATGATTATATCAGTGCAGCTATATCAACCAGGCTGTTTGGCTACACACACACACACACACACACACACACACACACACACACACACACACACACACACACACACACACACACTGACACACTGACACACTGACACACTGACACACTGACACACTGACACACACACACACACACACACACACACGCACACAACACCTGGAAGCTCAATAGAAAAATTAGTCTCTAGAACAGCGGTCTGGAACCTATGGCTCGCGAGCCATATATGGCTCTTCCGGTGACGGCATATGGCTCCCAGACAATTGGGTTGAAAAGTTTTTAAAAAAAAATAATAATAAATAAAAAAAATTGAACAAAATAATTTCAGTTTGGAACTGATTTTAAAATACTTGTGATATTGCGTAATAATACTGTGTCATTTTAAAGTAAACAGAAATTAGAAGTTAATTTGAAGTTAAATTTCACGGGACTCTTCACGGGACCCATGACCCGTGACCCGTGGGTCGGGTCGGGAACCAATGTCTCGCGAGAGTGTCAGAGGTCGTTGTAAAGGTGAATAAATAAAAAACAATTTTGATCAGATAGTGAACTAGCTTATACGCTTCAACCCTTGTAACGAGAAAGATGGCAAAAAGAAAAAAAGACGATGATTACCGTGCATTCCAGGCTGCGTGGACCGAGGAATTTGCATTTGTGGAGATCGCAGGATCTGCGGTATGTCTAATATGCAATGATAAAATTGCATCGATGAAACGGTCAAATATAAAGCGGCACTTCGATACGCATCATGCTTCATTTGCATCGAAATATCCAGCTTTAGCCATGATGACTTCAGTCCTAAACAGCTCACACACAGTGTGTGCGATTGCAAAGCCCGAAATAAGCAGCACCACAGTAATAACGTGGAACATTTCTGATGGGGGCAAAGCGAACAAGGGGACAGCCAGGGTCATCTCAGAGTTAGACTGGGAGCAGCGTGACATATCAGGAAGGACAGGATCTATGATAATAACTTAATCATAAACAAGGGAGGTACGCACACTTCCCCTTTCCTGCAATAATAAACCATTATCCTCTAATGGAAAACGACAGGTTGACCTCTCTAAGGCATTGAAGGGAAGGGAAATGGAAATTAAGCCTGTAACTCGACAGCGTTGTTGGATTCATCAGGACGAGCCTGAGCACTCTGAGCAAAGAGTCAACAGGAGTGCAAAGCGCACATGAACGTCTGTTCAGACTCCAGAGAGAGTGAGAGTTTGCTAAGAGCTCTGTATTGCACTAAATGGACTGCACTTATATAGACTGGCTTATAGAGATATACTTATATAGCGTCCTTTATCTAAAGCACTTTACGACGGCCTCTCATTCACCCATTCACACACACATTCACACACCAATGGCAAGGTAGGCAAGCTACCATGCAAGGCGCTGGCCCGCTCACTGGGAGCAATTTGGAGTTCAGTGTCTTGCCCGAGGACACTTTGACATGTGGCCAGCCGGGGCTCGAACCGCCGATCTGCCGATCTTGCGATCATTAGAGGTAGATCATCTATCTCCTGCGCCACAGCCGCCCAAGAGCTCTGTGTTGCACAAACTAGATATGAAAACAGCAGGTAGGGCCTACATGGTCTTTATATATACAGTATATAGATCAAACCTCACAATCAACTAACTAGGTCTACGCAACTGGATACCTCACACCATCTACAACACACTATAGTACTGCATAAGACTAAGACTCATAAGATACTACAACACACTATAGTACTGCATGAGACTAAGATACTTAAGACACTTAAGAGGGGAATGTAGCATAATCCTGAGCCTGAATCAGTGTGATTATAAAGAGCTTAGCATGATTACTCCATATAGCCTAGGCCAGGCCTATTCAATTAGCGGCCCGGGGGCCGCATGCGGCCCAGACGTGACCCCCGATTGGCCCAGCCATAAAAGCAGAGAAAAACGTATTTCGCAAGTGTTCAGAAATTCATGCAGAAATGTCTACTATAGTAGCCTACAGAACGTGAATATAACACTCTAAACAAACTAAGCGGGGAGCTTAAAATAACAATGGACAACGTGATGGCTACAATTACTTTTATTCGCTCCACTTCGAGCCTCCAACATCGCTTATTCCGCAAGCTGCTGTCAGAAATGTCTGCTCAGCACCACGATCTGCTTTTGCATAACGACGTCAGGTGGCTGTCCAAAGGCAAGGCACTGGAGCGTTTCTGTGATCTCAGAGAGGAGATTACAACTTTCCTCCGCAGCAGCAAGCAAACGAAGGCAGAAACACACTTGAATCGCATACTGGACGACAACTTCATGGCTGATGTCTGCTTTCTGAGCGACATATTCAAACAACACCTGAATGACCTAAATGTGGGGCTACAAGGCAGAGACAAAACTGTGATTTATCTTGTGGAACAGACGCGCGCGTTTCAAATCAAACTGGACCTTTTCGCGGCCGACTTCTGCACCGGCAGAATGCTGCATTTTCCTACACTCCGCAAATGCGTCTCATCCCCGGCACACATCACAGATGTGATGACTGATTTCATTGCGAGGTTGAAAGAGAACTTTGCTGGTCGACTGGATGGACTTGGGCGATGGGCTTTGCCAGAGACCCGTTCAATAGAAGGGGACTTATCCACCAGAGGAAAGGGAGTGGTGCCTTCCATCGACGAGGGGAAATTCATACTCGAACTTGTTGACATGCAGTCATCCGTAACCATGGCACAGGAGCTTCGCACTAATTGACCTGCGAAGTTTTGGAGTGATGTCAACGTGCACCAGTTCCCTAACGTTAAGAAAGTAGCAATCCATGTGCTCAGTATGTTTGGATCAACATACACCTGTGAATCAAGCTTTTCACACATGAACACAATAAAAAGCAGCTCTCGTTGTTCCCTGACTGACAGTACTCTTCACCAATGCCTTCGGATTGCATTGACATCTTATGAGCCAAATGTCACTGCTCTTGTTCAGAATAAAACATGTCACTTCTCACACTAAGAAAGTCAGCAGGGTAAGATTAGATTAGATTAAATTTTATTGTTTAACTGTAATTGTAACTTGTTAAATTGTGCACTCAAGGCGTTGATGGTTATTTTCATTCAGTTAAAAGCACTTTGTGATGTGCCTGGGTCAGCTATGACCAAATTTATATTTTACAAAAGGACATTTTTTTATTGGTATACTACTGTACACTTTTTTATGCACTTTGAGATGACTTTTGACGTGCCTGTGTCAGATGTTACCTCATTTAAAAGGAAAACTATAAATAAACTGCTTGTATTTCATTAGGCCTACATTCATTTGTGTTGGTTTGAAATGTGTCATTACCTGGTGCCTAGGCTACTGGCCGCTGAAAATGTCTGGCCCAGCAACATTTCTTGGTTTTCAAATCTGGCCCAACTGAATTTGTAATTGAATACCCCTGGCCTAGGCCTAGCAATACACTGCAGACAAGCTGAGATGATGGGGGTGCATGAATGGCTTTAAATGGCCACAAGGGGAACAAAACCAACAAGCTCCTCAGCAGGATAGGGTGAACACCAGGGTTTCCGTTAACCGGTAATTACCGGTCTTTGTCCGATAAAATCTGTTGAAGTCCGACATTTTTAAACCTCTTCGGTCATAATGTCCGGTGAAAATAATTCCCTTTAAGCACAATTTGAATACAATTTGCTAAAATTAATTTGTCACATATTCTGATTCCTTCTACATTAAAAAAGACGAATATATAGGCTATATGTTTTCTTTTATTATTAATGTGTAGACTAGCCTACGCGATGACAAACAGCGGCAGGGTTGCCAGATGGGATTGACAATTTACAGCCTAACTAGTCCGCTAAATAACCGCTAAACCCAGTAGCCCATTCGGCGGTAACCCCCCCCCATCTGGCAACCCTGTCTCTCAACGGCGCGAGTAGTTTAGTCAGTTAATTTAGTTTGATCTAGTCTAAATAAAACCACTGCAGTGACAGCAGTCAAGGTTATTGTTCTGCGTGTTTTGGATGTGCTAGAGCACAGTGAATGACCACCGAGGGCCGTGAGATGCGGCTAGTAAAGGACGCTAGCGGCCATCTCAACCCCGTTCATTGATTGAGCCTGCCGTGCCCGTTCCAGCCCTGAGTCGGGTGATTCAGAGTATAACATCCCCACCATTAGATTAGGATTGATTAGATTAGGTTGACAACACCACACTACATTTGAGTTTAGGGATATCAATGTTATATATTTGTGTATGTTTTATCTTTATGTATTAAATGTTATAATTGTTCCACATTTGAGACCTGTCTTCCCCCCACTCAGTTATTCAGTCGGTGTCCATCATTTTAGTTCAATTTAGTCTATCTATAGTGTTAGAGTTTAATTTGTGCCACTAAATTGAAATAGTCCACGGGTGTGTATCCCCCCGATACATCCTCCTCATTCTCATACTCCCGAGTCCGAGTAAGTATGATTTGACAGGCAGCTAGACTTAATGCCTTCCCAATCAGCGAGACTTGGTTATAGAAATTACGTTGTTTTATTGATAAAAAGGGTATAACTGGAAAGAGAATATAGAAAACTTACATTACTGTCGTGAAACTATTTAACACACTTCAGTTAACGTAAAGTGGAGTCCGTTCATTGATCGATGCAGTCTGTTCAGTTCCCAGTGTGGCGCGCGTTCAGCGCTGGACATATGGCATAGCGCGCATGCGAATCATGAAAGCCTATATATTATTATATTTATTAATAGCTCGCATCTAATCGTATCGGATGAGAAATAGACATTAAACGGCATATATAGGCTACACAACAGTAATCACCGCGACAAACAGCTATATTATATTTTAATATGATGACTGGAATATCTCATGTTTGTCCGGTAAATTGAAATCTTCCCGGACACGATGACCGGCGCCAATTTTTTCTAACGGAAACCCTGGTGAACACACAAGTGGTCCTCTTTTGGGGACATCAAGCCTCTATGGTAAATGGAGTGACTTCTATAGCGCCTTATTCCAAAGCGCTTTACAACGGCCTCTCATTCACCCATTCACACACACATTCACACACCAATGGCGGCAAGCTGCCATGCAAGGCGCTGGCCCGCTCACTGGGAGCAATTTAGAGGTTCAGTGTCTTGCCCAAGGACACTTCGACATGTGGCCAGCCGGGGCTCGAACCGCCAATCTGCCGACCTTGCGATCATTAGACGGCGGCTCTACCTCCTGAGACACAGCCGCCCCGGGCGGCTACTGTCATGCACCCCCAATGTGTTAGATAATTAACATAGGGTAGTCTAAGGGGGTGTTCTCACTAGAACATTTGCTTCACTTGAAACAGAGTTTAGGATAAAGTTTGCTTTGCACTGCGTCGTTTGGAGCTGTGAGAACGCGCATTCGAAGTCGCTCCCGCAGCAAAGAACCAACGGATGCTCCGCTTGAAAAGGGTGGTTTCGCTTCGGTTAGAAACGACACATCCATCACTTTGCTTCGCTTCGCTTTTGGTGAGAACGCTGCCCGAGGCTGAGATAGGAGAGGGATGAACGGGCAATTTTCTATTTTTCTGACCAATCAACTACCACTTCTGTTGCTTCGATTGCGTATGTTACTTTGTTTACATGAAGGGCTGTGAGAACGCAAATCAGAGAAATAATTTATGCAACAATGTTGCGAACTCATCCACTTGCTCCGGGTCCTGATTCGGACTTTCACGTGAGAACATGACCTTAATGTTTTTGCCATCATTACAGATATTTTATTGCTTTTTCTGCAACATTTGACATGAGGGTTGGGCGCTAATACCATATACCATGGTAATTGAAAATAGCAACAGTGTCCATTTAAAAACAGTCATAAAAAAAACTGATGTGTGTACAATATATATCATAAATGCCTTAAGAGTGTTTTCTAGCAATAGTAATAGCATAATAACAATAGGCTACTTATATGCCAGCTCCAGGTTACTAGGCTTTCCTTCCACTGCTCCATACGCTAGCATAGAAAGCTTTTTTATGTAACCATGTTTCCCTAAAACTAAAATATCTGCCCCAAATTAAAATTAAAATATGCCTGCAGAAAGAGTGGGGTGTTAGGTATCATGACATGTTCAGTTTGAAACTACCTCTTCTGGTTGTTACAATGAGTGAAGTGGATTTACATCCTGTAACAGAATGATGGTAACAGAATGACTACATGCTTCCCTACAGAAACGCATCATTGAGGCCTCCTGTCATTGATGTACATGATGATGTAGTGGAAATAAAACAGGGAAACAAAGGTAGGAATATACAATAGCTATCATTAAGGTAATAATGTAAAGGGAATTGAGGAAAAAACCCACAAAACAAGAGAAAAATACATTTGTTTGTACATTGATTAAAATGTATTACATTCTTTTTGTGGTTTAGGGTTTGCAGTATATTTTTCTTCATTACAACAATACAATAGCCTAGTATACTTTTGGCAACACAACAATTAATAATAAACAACAAGTAGGCTCTTCAGGCTACACCTTAACTGTTCCTCCTGAGACATTACCACCCCCCAGCACCGCTTTTCCCCTATACTGTGGCTCCTAAGACTTCTACTGCCCCCCTTGTACTGTCTCTCCAGTGTTAAATAAAATAATAAAATGGTAATAATAATAATAATAATAATTCACGACGACTGCCAGTGGCCCCTGGCCTGAGCTGGATTACTCTTCCTGCTAGAACTGGTGAATTGATGATTCACTTCCTTAGTCAAAATTGATTGTAAGTCGGTTTGGAATAAGGCGTCTGCTAAATGCCAAAAATGTAAATGTGAAATGGCCTATGTCTCATACAGACACCCAACCTGCTCTGTGCCTCTGCACAATACAGTATGCTCTTTCACCATGAAGATAAAAATCCCTTGATGTCATTTTTGCACAAGTGTGCAACATGTATGTCATAATTCTCAACGGAAGTTCTAGGCCTATAGCTCCATAGCTGTGTGATTTGCTGGCTATGAGATGAGGGTGTTGATGCAGTGCTTGGTGAGCATGGTGTTGCAGTGTTCTGTAACTACTGCTATATGACACCCAGTTTTTTCGGCTGTCCCTGTGGAAGAACCTCTTTGGAACCCTGAGAACCCTTAGGACCATGGAGAACCCTTTGAGAAGTTTCTCCCACAGGGACAGTCGAAGAACCCTTCTAGGTTCTGTACGACCTGTACTATAAGTTAATGTAGCCAATTACATTTCAGTGAGTCATCCCATTACCATATCATTTGGTCATTCTGTTACCGATTTGTTAACAGAATTATCAGTTTTAATCACTTAAACTACTAATTTCCCACCTCGAAAAAACTGACAATGGTGAATGTCCTTCATCATAGAATCTTAGAAAAACATATTCGGTTATGATGACAAAAACCCCCACAAGAGCATCATGACATAGATTAAAGATAGTTTTCATTCTCAAATGTCATTGAGGACAATTTGTTTCCACTTTCCACTTTCCAGTGTTGAGGGACAAATCCGACGATTATAATCTCAGTGGAAATAAAACCCCTGTCAAACTTGAATCAATATTCCCTTGCTACACAGTCTCAACTAGCAGTATGCAGGAGCTGTCTGTGTCTAGCCTACTGACAAAATGTGTTTTTAATCATTTAAATCAGTGATTTCTTTAGTTGCTTGATAGCTAGTGACAGTGTTCTGACCCACTGCTTGGTCCTGGGCCAGTTGACCAGCTGAGATCAAACACATTCAGCCTTCTATTGTCCTGCCTGGGTACAGTGACACTTCTGTCTGCTAGTTAGCATATCAGCCCAATAGAGCTCTCAGGTCTTGTGCTAGCATATCAGCCCAATAGAGCTCTCAGGTCTTCTGCTAGCATATCAGCCCAATAGAGCTCTCAGGTCTTCTGCTAGCATATCAGCCCAATAGAGCTCTCAGGTATTTTGCTAGCATATCAGCCCAATAGAGCTCTCAGGTCTTCTGCTAGCATATCAGCCCAATAGAGCTCTCAGGTCTTCTGCTAGCATATCAGCCCAATAGAGCTCTCAGGTCTTCTGCTAGCATATCAGCCCCATAGAGCTCTCAGGTCTTCTGCTAGCATATCAGCCCAATAGAGCTCTCAGGTCTTCTGCTAGCATATCAGCCCAATAGAGCTCTCAGGTCTTCTGCTAGCATATCAGCCCAATAGAGCTCTCAGGTCTTCTGCTAGCATATCAGCCCAGTAGAGCTCTCAGGTCTTCTGCTAGCATATCAGCCCAATAGAGCTCCCAGGTCTTCTGCTAGCATATCAGCCCAGTAGAGTTCTCAGGTCTTCTGCTAGCATATCAGCCCAATAGAGCTCTCAGGTCTTCTGCTAGCATATCAGCCCCATAGAGCTCTCAGGTCTTCTGCTAGCATATCAGCCCAATAGAGCTCTCGGGTCTTCTGCTAGCATAGCCCAATAGAGCTCTCAGGTCTTTTGCTAGCATATCAGCCCAATAGAGCTCTCAAGTCTTCTGCTAGCATATCAGCCCAATAGAGCTCTCAGGTCTTCTGCTAGCATATCAGCCCAATAGAGCTATCAGGTCTTTTGCTAGCATATCAGCCCAATAGAGCTCTCAGGTATTCTGCTAGCATATCAGCCCAATAGAGCTCTCAGGTCTTCTGCTAGCATATCAGCCCAATAGAGCTCTCAGGTCTTCTGCTAGCATATCAGCCCAATAGAGTTCTCAGGTCTTCTGACGCTGGTTTTCTCTGTGTACCACATGTACAAAAGAAGAGGTTTGGTTAAGCTGCATTCTCATTTTATGCACCCAGATTGTGTCTCCCTGCCAGTTTACATTAGGGATGCAACCTCAGCAAATACTCTCAATAATCTGGATGAATCATGGGTCGTATATCAACAAACAAACCAACGTGGGGAACAGTGGTGGAATAACGTTGTAGCTCGATGCACTCGTCTTGCAATACTGTTGTTGAATTGTGCATTGTCGGTGCTGTGTTAGTTGGTGTGTTATTGTAAGTGTACAGCTAAACTAGCTAGCTACATTGACATTGGGAATGCAGTTGAAGAAGTGATTCTGCATGCATGCAGGGTCATCATCAAAATGTCAACTATGGCAATGCATTTTAACATGCAAATAGATATGGATATAGATAGGAACTACATATCAGCAGCAATACTTTTGGAAAATATGATTTGAGCCTAGCTGAACACATCCCATATGCCAACAAAAACAAACTATACAGTATAATAACTCCTTATTTTGTTGGCAATGAAGAGGTGCAAATAAGCGTATTTTGTAGTTTTTGTCTGAGAAATAGTCCTAATCCTGCAATCTCATTCTGTATATTTTTTTGGGTGAGTCCAGTATCGTTAATCGTATTGAATCGTGAGTTGAGTGCATTGTTACATCCCTACTAAAAACTAATGTTCATTGATTGATGGTCGTAATGAAAACAAATGCGGTCATAGTCAACAGAAATAAATAATTTACCCCTCTCACGCCAGAGCCCCTCCTCTCTCTGTCCTTCTCCACCCCCATGTCTACGTCGACCTCAGAGTCTCCCCCCTTCTCTCCCCCCTCCCTGCTGCTCTTCTTCCTGAGGACAGCACACTGTTGCCATAGTGACAGGAGGTCAGGGTGGAGGTGAGCTGTGTTAGGGAAGAGGGTAAGGAGGGGTGGGGGTGGGGGCAAAGAGAAGATAAGCAAACTTATCTTATCTTAATCGTAGTCATCTACGTATGTGATAGCTCTCTCTAAAAACGCCACAAGGGTTGTCTATCTATCCATCTATCCATCCATTCACCCATCCGTCCAATCTTCCCTTCCTGGGTCCATCTATCCATCATGGACTGAACTGCATGCTTCCTCCCTAGACCACTGATGTCCACCAACTCACAATATATCATCATTATCATCTGCGGTGGCATATATACGCTGGGAAAGAGCCATTATGTCTACCTCTGGGTACGCTGAAACGTCGAACCTTGTCATCCAAGTTTCTCTCAGCAGAGGTATGAGATACTCACGGCAGGCGGGGGCGTTGAAGAGCTCTCCGGGGGCGACCGTGGACCGGGAGGCGGGGTCTATCAGCACCTTGGACTGGGAGAGAGAGACAGCAACACTAGGCAAAGAGGTCAACTACACTTCCTCAAGCACGGATCACCAATAGGCGGCCCGCAGGCCAGATCCGGCCACTCTATAATGTGCAGCTTTATCACACAGCACAATGCCACAGATGTCACCAGTCTTGAGGGAGCGTGCAATTGGCATGCTGACTCCAGGAATGTCCACCAGAGCTGTTGCCGGTGAATTGAAAATTAATTTCTCTACCATAAACCATCTCCAAAGTCGTTTCCAATTCCAATTCTCGGACACACCTTTGGAGACGGCTTATGGTAAAGAAATTAACATTCAATTCACGGGCAACAGCCCTGGTGGACATTCCTGCCAATTGCACGCTCCCTCAAAACCTGTGACAGCTGTGGCATTGTGCTATGTGATAAAACGGCACATTTTAGAGTGGCCTTTTATTGTGACCAGCCTACTGAACAGTACTTCCTTAAAACAAAACAAAAAAATCTATTTAGATACCCAGACAAAGATACTTGACTGATTTGAAGAATCAATTCTTCAATGAATTCCTCTGGTGCCTGGTAGGAGGGTGGGTGGTCTTACCAGGGGCATGGTCTCAGCAAGAGGGTCCTTGATCTGCAACTGCATTGCCTCCATGGAGATCTGCGTGTGAGGGTCGGTGAAAACAAGCTGTCGCCTGCGACCCGGTCTCTTAGGAGAGGGGACAACTTCGGGGAGCTAGGTGTCGGAGAGAAGGAGGTGGATGTAGCGGCAGAGTGGAGGAGGGAGAGAGGGATGTTAGAGGTAGAGAGGAGAGAAAGGATGTAGAGGCAGAGAGAAGGAGAGAGAGGATGTAGAGGCAGAGAGAAGGAAGGAGAGGATGTAGAGGCAGAGAGAAGGAAGGAGAGGATGTAGAGGCAGAGAGAAGGAGGGAGGATGTAGAGGCAGAGAGAAGGAGGGCGAGGATGAATGAATGAATGAATGAATGAATGGTCTTTATTGTCATTGATATAGTACAGGTAACAAACAACGAAATTTGGGAGGGGGGGCTCCCCTGGTGCTAGGAAAAAAAACTAAAAACAAGAAGGGAAAAGAGCTGGTTTACATAAATAAAGGCTATGTACACTATCCACTATACTATACTATACAAATAAAACACTGTGCTGTACTCTATGCTATGCTATACCTATTCTAACATTTCCTATCTCTGAACCTTATGTACCCGAGGGTTGTCATATTGCACATAGTGTTATTGCACATTCATTTAAAGTGTCGCAGTTTGCAGGTTTGAAATGTTCACAGTTGTGTTTCAGTATTGCACTTGATTTCAATCTAGTAGCTGCCATCAAATTGTCTAGATTGTCCAGGGCCTAGAACCTAGGTCTTTGCTGTGTTCAGGGCCTGAATGGCCCTGGGGTAGAAGCTGAGCTTCAGTCTGTTTGGATGTAGGATGTAGAGGCAGAGAGTAGGAGGGAGGATGTAGAGGCAGAGAGAAGGAAGGAGAGGATGTAGAGGCAGAGAGAAGGAGGGAGGATGTAGAGGCAGAGAGAAGGAAGGAGAGGATGTAGAGGCAGAGAGAAGGAGGGCGAGGAGGAGGGAGAGGCAGAGAGAAGGAGGGGATCAGGAGATATTTCGGTCCCACTTTATTTTGCAGTACAGAAATCACCAGGCAGGCATTTACTTATTACGGTAAAAAATATATATAAATCTACAAACAAAGCTGTGTGTATGCATGGTTGATGAATGAGGCATATTGAGACACTACAGCGGGTCTGTGACGGTAATAGTATAAGCGTGTAACTGGCGGTTATGGGTCTCGACCGTGAAAAGAAATAAACAACCGTCAACCACTTTATCACATGAATTTCCGCCTATCTATCAAACTGTCTTCACCCCCTCTAGCACACTCTCTCCTTTCTAGCCCTTCCAATCCTCTCCAATCTGACATTTTTTGTTAATTTGTAATAATTGTAATAATAATAAAAAATACAATTACTAATAATAAAGTGTTAGTGTTATAAAGTGTTATTTAAGTTATTGGAATGTTTGTGTACGGGTAGAAGACTGGAAATCTGGAAATTAATAAACAAGGTTCTTTATTCACGATGTGTCCTATTCTCCCAAAAAGAAAAGTGCTTCCTATTTTCTTTCACTGTGCTCACCGCATAACTCACTGGGAACTTCAGAGTGATTATCTGGTACATTATTATTGTGACGGTAAGACTGTGTATTGTGACATCCCTCTCACTGCTACACATAAGCCGGGGGTTCAGCACCTGGGAAAGCACCCCGGGCCCCTAGGCAGAGTGGTCAACGGGAGGTACTGTCCGTTCGCGCAGCTGTCCCCGGCGACGGCGAACCCCCCGCATAAAGAGGGGAAAGGAACCTATGGAGAGGGAGAACTACGTCTACCCCAGACACGACAGATACGGGTGAGAGCCGGCCTCCGGCGTGAACAATTTTATCCAAATATGATAACGGCTGTATTCATGTGACAGACCGAGAGCACGGAGGAGAGAGGGACGGAATACCCCTGAACCACGGAGTCGGAGCCAGAGCACCGGATGAAACACTATCGACCGAACGCTGCGCAGATGTGTCCCTCCGGTGGAGGGACCCTTGGTTATTCACCAAGGAGCCCCCCCTACCTTCAGTTAGGAATAAATATGCCGGTAATGGCCAATTGGTCTCCTTGTTTCATTCCGCCTCTAGCTCGTGTGTGCAAATCCCCACGGTCTCAGTGAGAGGGTTATCACAGTATATTAGGGGTGGGACAAAGTACGCACGCGCATTGTTGAACAGAAGTGACCCAACTACGTTGAAGATGATGAATGGCTGAAATGGCGGAAAGCGGGGAAAAACAAATATGAAATGCACCTCTACCCTACAAATCGAAAGTCTGGGACCATTATATGTCAAAGCTAGGCTTCCTTTTAACTCCACGAGGGCTACGACTATTACCAAGTCTATTGCTGGGTAGGACCTTTGCCCGTACAGTGTAGTCGAAAACGAAGGTTTCCCGCCGAATGCCGCTAACACTGGCACCAATACAGTATATGAAATACTGTGTCGAAAATATTTTACTGAAACGGCTATTCGAGTGTTGTATGTAGTTCTTCCTTTAAACATTTTAAATGCTGCTTTCTGGGCAGTTAAGCCTTTTGGCACTTTATTTTGTATGAATGATGGCAGACACACATGGACAAGTTGCAGTCAGTGCGTGTGTATGTTAGAGACACTAAGCTAAGAGTAACCTTAGATAGTCTATTAGGCTAGGCTGATGACTGTAACTGAATGTAACTGTCTCCATTTCTCTCACACACACACACACACACACAAGCACACACACACACACACACACACACACACACACACACACACAAACACACATACACACACCTCTCCACAAGAGCTCTCCGGCGCTCTCTCTGGCGCTCTCTCTGGCGCTCTCTCTGGCGCTCTCTCTGGGGCTCTCTCTGGCGTTCTCTCCGGCGCTCTCTCTGGCGCTCTCTCCGGTGTTCTCTCTGGCGCTCTCTCTGACTCTTCCTCTCTCTCTGAGGAGTACGGGGCCTCTAGTGGCATCTCCACGGGCTGACCACGGGCTGACATCTTCCTTGTCCAGCAGCCACACACTGTCCCCCACCACCACCGTGTCCTTCAGCCTGGACGTGCACATGCACGTGCACGTGCACGCACACACACACACACACACACACACACACACACACACACACACACACACACACACACACACACACACACACAATGGTGGGTACTATCTTAATAACCATCTAGCTTCCTCATTTATTGTAATCAGAAAACACACACAACAAAAATTAAGAAAAAAAAGAAGACAGTTCAAGGTGCCTAGCTGGACTTGAACAGTGACCACAGCCCTTGTGGCAGTAAGATCAGCCTGTGAAAGGGTCCCAGGGGACTTACTGGTCAATAGATGTCATGGCTCCCTCCTGGTCCCTTGTTCTCTCCCTCTCTCTCCCTTTCCCTCTCCTCAATCTCTGTGTCTGTCTCACACACACACACACACACACACACACACACACACACACACCTTTTCACTCCTTTCACGCAAACAAATGTCCATATCGATCGCCTGTCATTACTTAGAGAATCCTACTATCCTCTCTCATCTCTCTTACCCCCGTAGAATTGGTCTTGCTGCTCCAGAAGAAAGTCGATCTCTCTGCCTGTGGCTTCAGGTAGCTCCGCTCCCTCAAACTGATGGAGAGAGACAGGGAGAGAGAGATAAGTAACCATAAAAAACCCAGCTCAACACTCTTGTCTTGAGCCATTCAGTGGGGAACAGTATTCTTACGTCAACATCAATGAAATACAACATCAAAATATAAAACACAATTTTGGATAAAAACAGTGCTAATAACTGAGTGAATCTTGATTTATCAGCACAGTCTATGGCGGTGGTGGGTAAGGCTAAAACGTTCATCCTATGTTATTTGGCATTCAGGAGACCTGTAAAGAATGGGATGGGTAATGTTTTGTATCTTGCTGTTCTTGTTTTGGGGATCTTGAGTTGGGTACTGTTTCTGGTTTGGCGATTTGATATTTGGGCTCTGGTAGGTGGCAGCCAGGTTCTGAAGGGGGAATTCAGAAGACCCAATGCAAAGTCCTTGCACAGTGTATTTCTTCTGTCTTAAGTATGTTGCATCAGGTAAGGGACTACTGTTGTTATCAGGCCAAGAACCCACAGGTCTGAAAAAAAAAAGCAATATCCTAAAATGTTGGCTACCGCGAATACTTGAAATTGCCTATTTGGGAGTGCAATTATTCACATTATGATTGTATTACTAGTGACTAGTAGTGACCACTACTAGACCACATATGTGACATGTTATAATGCTTTGATCCTCATATGTAATGATCAGACTTTTCTTTAGAAAAATGTGAATACAATTCCTCGTTGTTGAAAAATAAATGACACATCACTAGTCAACTAACGCAGCTTGTTTTGTGAGCCTGCTAAGTATTGTCATAGTTAACTAGGTAGCAGTGGGGATTACTCACCGAATCCATTGCGTTGCAGTATTTTGGCTTGACTAGCGAATTTGTGTTGTGATTCTCAACAATGTTGAAACGTAGTTCCGTGTTTCAAAAGAAAAGTCAGAACATTTTGACTGGAGGACCAAATATGAGGACCAAAGCATTAGAATGTGTCACATAAAGTTGCTGGTGAAAAGGTCTGTATGTCGGCGATTCTCACGTCACGCAAATGACTTTTTTTTTAATATATATAAATGTGAAGTGTTGAAGTGTTGAAGAGCCCACTCGATATAATAATAATAATAATAACTTGCTTTAATCATTATATAATCATAATTTAATTATTGAGTCATTTAAAGGCAACATTTAAAAGATGGGTTTTTAGTCTTGACTTGAAAATATTTGCTGAGGTTATAACAAACAACAGTTTGTTACTTATGATTTGTGAATTGTATTCACTACATCATCTGCCATGGACTACTAGGTAAGTGATAGATGGCTTGTAAACAAACTTACGTTTTAGGACGTGTGCAAAAGCAAGGACTGTGTGATCATCTAATTATGTGGAGTTATGTGTCTTTAGCATGTTGATGTTCAATTAGCATGTTGTGATGTGATGCTACAAATGCAATTAGGTGTTCATAGTGATGTTCCTTGCTAGCTACTAGCAACTGTTTTGCGTGTGTTTTGATTCAGAGCGTCTTTCTCCGGTATTTGGTTTGAGGGGTACCAACATTCAAATAAGCATATCTTCTTCAACTAGATTTCAGATGTCAATGTATGACACATCGTTTGAAAGCTTACAATCTGCACTTTCATAATATGGAAAAACAGTTCAAACGAATGAATTTCAAAATGACAATTTTCGATGCTAATCCAAGAACCCTCTCCCAGGCCCACGCCTTCGCCTGAGTGGTCCCCATGACCGGCTCCGTCTCTTTCAGGGTGATGGCTTCTGGCGTGGATTTAAAACCTGAGGTGAGAGGGACATAGAGACAAGAGAAGGAAAAGAAAAAAAGGAGAGTGGAGGAAAAGTACCAACGTTAGAGACGCTGATCTCTTGGTGAAGATTTGTCATCTGATCTCAATAACAGACTATGTTTTAGCCCTGTCCGGAAGCAACGGTGTGCCCTTGAAACTCAGATCTTTAGAGGATTGTACAAGTGGAAGCAATATACCTATTCCATTCTGTCACATCCACACGTGCTTATATTAGGGGGGGGCAACTCTAACATGTCTTATTATCTTTCTAGCGGAAACTTCTGGTGAGTATTTTGACCTTATTCCCACTTTCTGTTTCAGTCTGTGTCTTTTTTTTTGCAACTCGAGAAAGAAGCTTCTTGTAGAGTTGCAACTAGTAGAGGTTGGCTATGAATTGACTCACCCTCCCCCTCCGATGCGGTTCTGGAACTGACCACTGGAGAGCGCTGTGTAGTCACAGCCGCCATAATCTGCCATGGCTGGGGAAGTAACAGAATCGCCATAAAACAAGGTCAATCAATGTACCACCTTTTCTGTGTGCTAAGCCTTAGAATAATGCTTTGTAAATACATTTGATGAATCAACAGAGAATTTGAATTCTAACTCTAATTAAAGTAGAGGAAATGTTTTGTTGTTGGTTAACGTTGAAAGTACCTGAGGGATCCTGTAGGGACTGGGGAGCTGGTCTCCTGAGCCCATCACACCAAAGAAGGGGTCTGGAGCCCCCTCAGCCTCCTCCAGAAGGAACAGGGAATCAGCCACGTTCAGGGCTAGTCTGGGACACAAAAGGGCCAATGTTAAATGCAAAATGGCTGCTATGCATTGCCCAGGTGGGTCTGACACATAGGCTGGGAGTGGGGTGAGATGTCCTCATACTAGAGCATAACTGTAAGCATAGTTACAAGCTTATGTTTGAGTTTATGGTTAGACCGAGGCTACAGGTAGGGTTATAGGCTGCTCATCCGGTTAGACTGAAACGTTATCCCTAACCAAACATAAACTTACTGTATACCTAACCACAACCTTTACCCTGAAGATAACAATTTCTTACAGTAAGCGTGTTGTGTTTCTGGGTTACGGGACTGATCTTTATTTATGATGGGGGTGTTACACGGATGGATTTAACCTCAAAAATACCAAAATTGACGACCCTCCCCTTACGCAAAATATATTTTCGCATAGCCCTCGAATACTTGAAAAACATACATTGGCTCTCCCCCTACAAAGATGAATGATTAAAACACAGTGGTGTTGCCACACGCTGTAAACATTTCAAGGCAAATTAAACTATATATTTAGTAATGATAGAGTAACTACTTTTGATCGACAACACTATTGTTGTTAAAACTAAAGCAAAAGTGAAAGCGTTATGATGTTCCTCTGTGAATTTTGACAAGAAGAAACGTGAGTCGGGTTGTGATCATGCAACCCAGCTCCATACTGTTCAAGAGTCCTGGGGAGAACCCTGCTGTCCATAGTGCCGTCATTTCAGCTAAACAGCTATTACAGAATCATTGGCGATTCATAATCTATATTTTGTAAATGTCATGCAATTCCACAGCAACATTTATAAACACTGGAGAAAAACCTGCCATCCTGCATCAATTTAGTGCCATACCAAGGGCCTATATTTCACTTTGAAAGAGTCAGTGTTGCACACAAGATCTTTCTAGATCGATCAAGTGTTTCATAGGCACTACTACACACATGAAATTAACATAGTACATGTTGTTTTTGATAAAATAATTTTCACCCTAAAGTAACCTAGCTTTTAATTACTTTACTTTGGCTGCGTTATTTTATTATTATTCTGAAATATTGTACACATCTCAGCAATGAAAGTTGGATTTGTAAAGTGTTCTTCATACAGAACAAACAGAAAAAGAAAAAAAAAGCCTTCTGCATATACTCTACACAAAGGCCACAAGACCTTGTCAACATCACAGGTAATGTTCTCCCTGGCCAAGCAGAGGGGAAAGTATCGCCTGGCATGACGAATCCAGCCCTGATATACTTCAGATATATTTCAACACAGGAGAGCTCACCTTTAGCCCTTATTGCTAAAGCTATGATTGCTAATTCAAATGCAATAGGTGTTTGCCCATATGGAGTGTGATTGATGTTTTGAGTTTAGCATTCTGAATGGTAGTGTTTTCCATGTGAACACAATAGATTTTATCAAGGAAGTGTGTGCCAAATGTAGAGAATTGTATTTAGTGTTTTGTTAACTGGGTGGTTTAGAGTGGCAAAATGAGTGATAAGCAAGAAATGTGTTTGTCAGAATTGGTGTGAGATAAAATACACCAGTTTCAGGTTTTGGTCATTGTGTTTGAGGTTTGGATGTTAGTGTTAAAGCGAAAACCTGTAAACACTTTTTTTTATTTGTTGTTCGACCACTGGTTGGTTTTGTGGCGCTGTTCCGACTTTCAGGACTTCAGAAATCGACAGTTTGTCTTGCTTTCAGACAGTTTCTTTCTTCAAACTGATCACTGTTGTTTTCATTCTCGAACTGCTATCACAGAATACTGTATACTTTAGCTCCTACATAAACTAAGAAGGACACAGGTTAAAGTATACAATTCGTTCTTGAGATCACTTTAGTACGGAGCCCCCCTGGGGTCACATGGTAGAAAAAAAATATTTGATGTGTGAATCCGTTCCCTCGGTTTAGTAAATCTGTTCCCTCGGTTTAGTAATTAGTTCCCTCGGTTTAGTAATTAGTTCCCTCGGTTTAGTAATTCGTTCCCTCTGTTTAGTAATTCGTTATGGTTAGGGTTAGGCCCTATGCGGACCGGACGCTGCTTAGTGAGAAGACACGCGGAGGCGGCCTCATTATATCTACGAAGGACAGCTGGTGCTTAAACACGAAAACTGTAAGTAGCCACTGCTCCCCAGACCTGGAATACTTGACTGTTAAATGCCGACCCACATACCTCCCGAGGGAATTCAACGCGGTGTACATAACATCTGTTTACATCGCACCTAGCGCGGATGCTAGCTTAGCATTGGCGCGGCTACATGACGTCATCAGTGGTGGACAGAGCGCGGACCCACAGGCAGTACATATAATCGCCGGGGACTTTAATCATGCTGACCTGAAGGTAGTACTACCCAAGTTCTATCAGCATGTTAAATGTGCAACAAGAGGAGAAAAAACACTGGACAAGGTATACACCAACATCAAGCTTGCTTACAAGGCTAGACCGCTAGCTCATCTAGGCATGTCTGACCACGTGTCAATCCTCCTGATCCCAGCCTACACTCCCATGAGGAAAAGTGCTCCCATCACCACTTCTGTTGTACGACAGGTGTCCGAACAGAATTATTTGATCGATACTCCTAACCGTAGACAGTCTACACAACTTTGTCACATAAACTCATTAAAATGTTATTATTTGTATTTTTGATTAATCTAGTTAAGTTATGCTGTAATCTGGGAAACAGAATTTACAGAGACCTTTTTAGTAGGCCTCTGTTTTAAGAGGGGGGATGTGACGATCCACACCAGAACCTATAGTGGGCGCTATTACACCTGTCCGGTCTACCTTCTCTCTGTGTTCCAGATTGGCTCAGGTGTGGGTGATGATGCTAATTGTCCCTGGATCACTTTAAGAGTGGGTTAGATTGATGGACTCTCTCTCTTCCTTTGTCGACCAGCAGCCGTTTTTGGTTGTCGTTACTATTTTCTTTATCATTATTTCCATTCAACATTATATTCTTTAATAAATATCCTATTATTGTTAACCATGTGTCGTCTCCCTTTTTGTTACCTTGTCAAGAGCCAGGCAAGCGTAACACCCTACGAGCCAGAACGAAGGATTCTAACCCTAACCCTGACCCTAATCCTTGCGATCGTTCTGGCTCGTAGGGCCCTAGGGACCCCAGGGGGGGTCCGTACTTTAGCCTTGTGAGAGGAAGGGGAATTAGCTCAAACACACAAAACGAGCGGCTCTTCAGATTTGCGATGACCCAACACTCGTTGTTGGTCAGTGGTCCACTGAACGAATACTACTGTGTATTTCCACCGTATTTCATATTTAGTAACATGTAAGCAAAAAACTAAGTTGTCAGAAGCAGGATTTGAACCCATGACTCCAGATGAGATTGCAACCTGAACCCAGTAACTAATATAGAGTTCTGTATATACCGTGGTAATATGATTCATTCGCGTATTATAATTATAATATTTTACCGCGTAAAGGTTTGCCAAATTAACCGCGATCATTAACGAATAAACTAATATTTCCCTTTTTAGCTTTGAGAACTTCTGAGAAGTACGGCTAAAACAAACCCTTTACTCTGAGGCCCTGTCCACACCTATACGTCTTTTTGATAAACGTGGATTTTTATATTCGTTTTGGGGGGTTCGTTCAGACGCAAACGAGTTTTTGCCCTCTGAAAACGAAGATGTTTAAAAACGCCTGCCAGAGTGAAGATGTTTAAAAACGCTGTATATTCGCCGTATATTTTTGACGCGTGGACGAGATAGACGGAGTTTTTTGTATTCGTCACGTCATCATGCGCGTAGATTTCTATGATCATGCGCACTGCAGCTGTTTGCTGTTCCCTCCAACGTCATATCATGGCACCAGTAACAACTATGTTTACAATAGGTGTGAGAGAAAATTATTGTATGTGGGGGACATTTTTCTACATTTAAGATTCAAACTTTGGATGTCTGGGGCAAAGCTATGGAAGCTGATTTCCTGTTTGTTGTCACACAATAGAACCGGTTTCTCTGCTTGAAGCTTGACATTGGCTGGACGGCGGACACATTTAAATGATTACAAAGACCTGATTGCCCTCTTTTCTCCCGGAGTGGACTAGGCCATCTGGAGCAGTTTTGGGCTTTTGTGTTCCCCAGACCCGGTGCTCTGGGACCAGACTGAACCAGTTTGTGGCTATTGTGTTCCTTTTTCACCTTTGTGTCCCTAGGAGAAAGTGGGGGCCGATTCCCCCTTAACCTTCATCCCCTATCATCTTCATCCATGTACAAACTCACACCCCTTGCTCATGATTGGCACTCACACCAATCATCATGAAGTGCTTCGAGAAACTAGTCCGGGCCCACATACTCACACGCCTCCCGCCCAACCTGGATCCATACCAGTTCGCCTACAGAGCCCACAGGTCCACAGAGGACGCCATAGCGACGACTCTCCACGCCACTCTATCCCACCTGGAGAGGGGAAACAGCTACGCGAGACTGCTCTTCGTGGACTTCAGCTCCGCCTTTAACACCATCCTTCCAGACAGGCTAGTGACCAAACTACTAGACCTGGGTCTATCACACTCTATATGTGCGTGGATCAAGGACTTCCTGACCGACCGCCCCCAGAGGGTGCGGGTGGGCCCCCACACCTCCACAGCCCTCAGCCTCAGCACTGGGTCACCCCAGGGCTGCGTGCTAAGCCCCATCCTCTACAACCTCTACACCCACGACTTCACCCCCATCCACCCCAGCAACTACATCGTAAAGTTTGCAGACGACACCACCGTGGTGGGATGTATCTCGGGGGGGGACGAGGCGGCGTACAGGGATGAGGTAGAGCAATTGTGCAAGGTAAACAACCTGCTGCTAAACAAGTCAAAGACCCAGGAATTCATCGTAGACTTCAGGAGGAAAAAGTCCGAGATCCTGCCCCTGCTCATCGACGGAGAGAGCGTGGAGATGGTCTCAAACCTCCGTTTCCTGGGACACATCATGCGGGATGACCTGGCCTGGAAGGACAACACGAAAGGCACCATCAAGAGGGCACAACAGCGGCTATACACCCTGAGATGCCTCAAGAAACAACACAGCAAGCAGGAGATGCTGGTGGCCTTCTACCACGGCGCAGTGGAGAGCATCCTCACCTTCGGCATCTCCAACTGGTACCACAGCTGCACGGCAGCGGAGAGAAGCGATCTACAGAGAGTCGTGAGAACAGCACAGGGGATCACCGGCGCCACCCTCCCCTCTCTGGAGGAGCTGTACAAAACACGCTGTCTCAGGAGGGCCTCCAAGATCTCCAAGGACCCGACCCACCCTGGGCACGAACACTTTGTCAAGCTGCCCTCGAACAGGAGGTACAGGACCCCGGCCGCTAAGACAAACAGACTGAAGGACAGCTTCTACCACAGGGCCGTCAAGGCCCTGAACACAGAAAAGGCCTAAGTTCTGGGCCCAGGACAAGTCCGGACGGATTGTATTGCAGCTAGTGCTGAGGCACAAACATGTACATTTTCAAGCCTGCAAACTGTGACACTTTAAAAAAATGTGAAAAAATACTTTCGTGTGAAATATGACAACCCTAGTTGACTATCTGTGCAGTATAGTACAGTGGATTGTGTACATAGCCTCTATTGATGTAAACCAGCTCCTTACCTTCTTGTGATTTTATGCATCTATGCTTTTTCCAAAATGTGTTTCTATTTTCTTTCCTAAACACCAGGGGAGCCTCCCCTCCTAAATTTCGTTGTTTGGTACCTGTACTGTAGCAATGACAAATAAAGTCTATCTATCTATCTATCTATCTATGATTGGTCTAAACCTCACCCGAGGGCGGACCCCTTACCTGTGGAAACCTGATTGCATAAATACTGACATGTAATGAATGATCGTCACTTTTGGGAGGAACTTTGAATCGTTCAGATGCGTCTGACGAACCTGTAAACTTCCTCCATCTGCAGAAGAATATTAAATATCTTTTCTTATACATCTTGAAACGAAACAGGCTGCCATTATTGAATAATTTGCACTTACACAGGCAACGGTGTTCGAGGCTACACAAGCGAGGAAAATGGATGTGAACAAAGTGCTTCTAGTTCTTTCACTGTTAACTGGACTTTTAACCTGTTTACAGATAAATGCACAGTTAATGATCGAGAACATTGAGAGACAGAGGCGTCTGATTGGCCAGCGGGGCTATGGGGATAATATTATATCGCCGACTACTGGTGTGGAATGCTCAATGACAGCGTTTATATTGCGTTCATGCGTATGCATGTGGACACAGACATTGTTTATAAACATGCTGGTGTGGACGGTCATATTTTTATATACGAAAAACGTTTATCAAAAAAACGTATTGGTGTGGACATAGCCTGAGACATAGCCTGAGACGATGGTAAATGCCTACTCTGGGGCAGGTGTGTGGGTAACATTGTGTATGTGTGTGTGTAAGCGTGCATGTATGATGTGTGTCCCCTGACCTGTCAGGCTCAGGCAAGTCGATGCTTATGTGTATCTTGGAGCGCAGCAGGCGCTCGATGGTCTGCTGAATCTCATCTGGAAAAGAGCAGGGAAGTTACTACAGTATATCATGAGGTCAAGGTACTGTGTGACATCACATTCATTTTACAGGCTGCACAGTTACCGTGGTGATTCTGCGTGGGTGACCTGGAAGATGATGTGATTCTGCATCTACAGTACCATCGCAACTAACTTTGCTGAAGTGTTTATGGTTTATGCTGCATTCTGCGGTGGAGGAGGTCATAAATCTGACAGTTTGGCTGGTAACAATGGCCAGACAAAGATAAACTACTACTACGAATTAATTCTGCTAAAAGGTAATAAAATAAAAGGTATTATTGTGTACCAGTGTTTTGAAGAGATGGTAAGCCTCATCCTTTAGTGAGTTGTATCTACCTCTAACGACAATGTGCTGCATGTGCTGTGTTTTATCAATGAGTGTGTATGGAGGTGAGTGCGTGTAGTAGTAGGTCCTGTGGCTTTGGTGGTTTGCATTTCAGATCAACCAGTGCCCTTCACTGTGCAGCTGTCAGACCTGATGTATTACTTTACCTTACTCTCATTTCTGTGTGTATCGACAGCAGTTCTTTCCACAATGACATTTGTTATGCGCTTCATTTCAGGGCATAAAATGCCCTGCCTTCCCCCAGCCCCACTCCCTCCCTCCCTCCCTCCCTCTCTCACCCAGAAGAAAAGCACACTGGCGGTGGTAGACGATGACTATGCCGTACTGGAGCTGGGAAGACAGGTAGAGGGAGAAGCGGGGCCGGGGGAGGCCTGGTTGGAGGGGAGGCACCCGCACCATCACATAGTCCATGATGTCATCACTAGGATCAACGTGACACATATCAGACACACACCCATCAAAGATTCTGATCTAAAGCACCAGTGTGTGACCTTCAGACCGGGGTCAAATACTATTTGAAATCCTTTCAAATACTTGAGCGTTTACTTGAGCCTGTCTGGAGTCCCTGAATGGCATGATTTGCACTTTTGGGGATTATTCAACAATGGTTCAATTGCTCCAGGCGCCATCAGTCAAGCACAGATATTTGAAATATAACATGTTATTTAAACCTATGTCTGGTGGCCTCATGCTGTACTGTAAAGTCTGACACACAATGTACATCATTAAGCATTTAGCAGATGCCGTTATCCAAAGCGACTTACACAAATACATTTGTCTGAAGTAAGTGAATCATCTATGCATCAGTCATTACAAGAAAGTAATCTATGCTATGACCAGGGGCCATTGGCAGTTACAATGCAGGACAGGTAAGATGTAGTCTGAAGAGATCAGAAAGGTCTGTACAAAAATTAGTACTGCTGTGACAGAAGTTTCAATAAAACCATAATGCTAAATCAATACCTCGTATTCCCTCAGACAGCAGAGGGGATGGGGGTGGGGGGGTTACATACCATGTTTTCCCAACATTGACCTTCAGAAGCTCCCTGCGTGTTATTCTGGTTCCTTTCGTGGCTGCCAACCTAAAACCACCCAGATGTAACAGCCAACAGCATTGTAACATCAGGGTTCTTCCCAAAGAATATAAGCGGTATTACATACAAATACATATCCAGCTATTCCTCACAGGTTGAACTGAAAAGGTGCAGGCTTCAGTTTCCAGTTGAGTTATATGAGCACGATACACCAAGATCCCTTTCAGTGAGGTTTTTATCAGAAGCTAGCTACAGAGGTAACTTGTTAGCATCAAGCTAAACTCTTAGCTAGCTAGCTACATGTTGTCATGGACTTACCAAATGGTGGAAAAGCAGCCACTGCGACGTCGAAGAACATTTGGATAATAAAACATTTCCTCACAAAAGTGCCAACGTTGCAAAGGAAACGGGGTTGATGGGTAGCTATCTCGTAATTTATTAATTGTTCCGGTTTCAAACTAGTTGCGATGATTCTCCTAAATCCCCTCAGGAAAGACCGCGAGTGAGGAGATTCCCGCTGTTGACAAAGACTGGCGGTTACTACTGGTTATTACTGGTCCAATCAGCGATGAGATTACCTTCTGGTCCAATCAGATGTGAGATTACCTTTTGGGCAACCTGTTTTGACCAATCGCCTTTCTCTACTTGCCTTAGATACAACAATCTAAATATCTGTGACTGTAACCAAAGTGATAATAATATATAGCATTCTGACTGTATAAAAACCTCTTTCGAAGTATTCTAATAATAGAGAAAATATCATTCAGTATTTTGTTCAGTATTCAACAATACTCAGTAATGGTTTTGCTTGCCAGAGATGCTTATCACCCAGTAACGTGCAGTGAGGTCATTGGCTGGGTAGGCAGTGAGCTATTTAAAAAAAAATCATGCGAGTAAACTCACTTTGTAAACTGTTTTTGTCCTGTTGCGTTTCCCGTAGTTGTTCTTCCGGGTTCAGAGCACGCTGGCGTCCGCGTTGTGACTGCCGCTTCTGTTCCCGGTCCTGTCTCCTGTCCTTTTGTATCCTGTCTTTTTGTATCCTGTCCTGTCTCCTTTTGTATCCTGTCTTTTTGTATCCTGTCTTATCCTTTTTGTATCCTGTCCCGCCGAACTCCGCTGCCTTCACCCCCGCCATCTCCCGCCTCTCACCGCCTTCACTACCGGACTGCATTACTCACCGCCTTCACTACCGGACTGCAATACTCACCGCCTTCACTACCGGACTGCAATACTCACCGCCTTCACTACCGGACTGCAGTACTCACCGCCTTCACTACCGGACTGCAGTACCCACCGCCTCACCGTTCCTGTCCCCGGGCTCTGTGTTGCCGACCGACCCGCTGCGCGCCGCTCTCAGTCATCGCTGGCCCTGGCCGTGCTGTGCTACTACCCTCGTCCCGGGAGGTAGCCACCGCTCCCTCCCCGGTTCGGGGGTTGCCATCTCCGCAGGTGAGTGTCGGTCGTTCCCAGCCTTCACTCACTGCTGCGCGATTTGGTCGCTGGCATGGCACGGCTTGGCTGGCTGGCCGCGCGGGTTCGGTCCCAGGCTGGCAATACAGATGACAACGGCAACGGCTGCTGCTGCCACCAAGGCTGGCATTCTCCGCTGCCGCCGCCACATCCATCGAGGCTCCCAGCAACATCAACACCGGACTCTACACCACCCCCCCCTCCCCGTTCGCTGACTCTCTGTTCCATGTTACTTGTTGTGGTTGCTTGTTGTTTTTTGTGTCTCCCCATGTGTGTCCTATATTGTCAGCGTCTTTGAGCCCTGGAAAAGCGCTATATAAATTAAATTAATTATTATTATTATTATTACTTCTTCAAGAAGTAGGCCTACTACCAGGATCCTCCCTGTTAAGCACCTATTGTATTGTTAGTTTGCTATTCTTCTCTATGCTATTGCTATATTGCTATACTGTATTTTAGTTTGCTATTCTTCATTTTGCCTTAAAAAAGCAGTACACTCCTACGTTAAATGCAATTATTGTAAGTCGCTTTGAATAAAAGTGTCGGCTAAATGACTGTAATGTAATGTAGGCTAATATACTATACTATAAAGTCAATCACATAGCCCATATATACTATACTGTCAAATAGCTGGTCAAAAATGTCAAATGTATTGTTATCTCATAACTACACATAGCGTAGCGCAACAGCCTGTATGGCATTGCCTACATTCACCTGCATCTCAACAGGATTTACAGCAGCACGCAAAACAGCTCAATGACAATATAAATTCACCTGCATCAACAACACAGGATCTACAGCATTTGAACCGGCACGCAATAGCCTACATTATCTTAAGCATATGTAACATGCGTAGGCAAATGTGCGGCTAATTTCTCATCTTTTTCTGCCATCAAATGTAAAAGTTCAACATAATTCCCACGATTGATGGAGCTACTGCTCTCGTCGTTCCCCCAAAATGCTCATTCTTGTTTAGCAAGGTAGCATGTTGCATCAATTAGGCTTTTCAAGATTTCCCTGTTCTCCTTTACCTTTGTGTTGTGTGCAGTAACATGCAGCCGGTGCTGCTCATCCAGGGCCATGTCTATGCGACTTTTGCCAAAGGTTTTCAAGGCCATCTGAGAGTGGATGTGGGCTGTGGATTTGTCATGCTTCTCTAAAGCTCTTGGAAAATTGTTCAGGTCACAGTAGCCCCCTTTTACCCACACGCTGTCGCTAGACGAGAACAGTAGGCAAGGGAAGCAGAATAGCTTGTTAGCCTGGCTACATCCACACAGCCAGTGCTTTTTTTTGTACCATTCCGTTTGAAATGTTCGTACAATCTTCTGTCCCTTACTTTGGGTTAATTGAGATAGGTCAGGTGTTGCCCTCCCACCTCCCATTTTCAATCACATTTCGTTTTTGCTCAAAACTGAAGGTTGAAAATCTTTTTAACTGTTGGATATCCATGATGCCGATCGCAAGTTAGCTGGGGAAATTTAGAACCCCCAGACAACCAGCCTGTCAGTATACTTGGCGAGACTCGAAACATAAAAGGGACAGGTAAACGCAGGTGAAATCATTAAAAAAAAGAGAAGAAACCGCCTGAAGCCCAGCACTGTGGAGAAGTTGTTATTTTTAAATAAAAATGAATAAATGAATACAATGTTGTTGTTCCTAGTAACACAAGCACATTTATTCAATTCAAAGCTTCACACACCAAAGCCACGGTGTCATTATCACTCTGCCTGCTAGACATTTATTGTCCACTTGATGGCGCAGTGGAGCAAATGAAGCAACACGAAGCTTCGGCCCATGTGTGACGCAATTGGATGGAAAGCTTCAACAGTTCATGAAGCTTCATCTCGCCATCACTACAGATGTTGCATTACTGCTGTAATGTTTGCCCTCTGTCACAGTTGTAAACTTAATAATCACTCGTAAGGTCTTCAGCTTCAGTACGGTGCGTGTTTACTGACTCTGCCATCTTAGATCGACTTCTCGTTCCCTGGTATCGCGGGAATAGACCACGTCGTCTTCTTCTTGTTGTTTTGGTTTTAACGGCAGCATGCGTCCTTGATGCTGCATTACTGCCCTCTGCTGGATGCAATTACCTTTTTCTTAGAATGATAATAATATATCATATTATACTATAGAATGATCATAGAATGATCAAAATTATTTTTAAAAAATAATAAAGGGAAAAAGAATATAGTATATTGCTATGTTCTTTTTTTAAAACGTTATTTATGTTTTCCTTAGAATGATAATATATCATATTATACTATAGAATGATCATAGGGTTGATCACAGGGTTGATGATCACAGGGTTTTCCAACCCTGTACCAGTGGTAAATGAGTCCACAACCCCCTTCCTCTCATGGTAAATTGCTTCCATGTTCTAAGGATGTTGCATACATCCTAAATATTCAATTTGATGTCATAATGCACTCAAGCAGACATTATACATTGCAGTGAATGGAAGTTCTAGATTGCACAGCAACATTCTAGAATGATTTGCAGAAATATTTTACTCCTGAAAATTAGTGTCTACCTTTAGTCTACCTGACGCCAGAGGTCAAATCTGAAATGGTTCCACGTCTAAAAATGAAGTTTACAGTCTATAGAAACACTGTAGAAAGTTTCATGCTTTAGTCATAAAATGCACAATTGTTATGCCTATCAGCCTCACTACAAATGCAACTTTCAGAGAAGCCACCCTTCTCTGCCCTCTCCCGCTCACTTGGCTTAATTCAGCCGCTATAATTGAGCCACTATCTCAGGGCGTAAATACAAAGCTCATTCTCAAGTATATTTGGTATTTATAGACTTTAGTACGTACACCATTTTATTTTGCCTGTCTGTGTGCGGCTCTTTAATCCATTCATTAAAAGTGTGTGGCTCGCTCGCTGTGTCTCAATAGGCGTCGTTTTGGTTTAGCAATTCATGGCACTCGCCATACCTGCATTAAAAAAAAATCCCCTGAAAATTGTATCTGAAACACGTGTTGTCATGTTGGTGATTTTATCCACAACGGTAACTCAACATCCTCCCGGCTCCATCTGACCCCCCCAGCCAGGCGCTGTAGTGGAGCGCAGGGTTGCCAGACGGGATTGACAATTTCAAGCCCAACCAGTCTAAAAGCTGCCGAATCCACCCGTCCAGAGTGACCAAAAGTAGCCCAATCTGGCAACACTGGAGCGGGACATCGGTTCCTCAATAAACAAGCCATGAGTAACGTTAATGTTAAAACCTTGTCCACGATTCTCATTCATTCAGGTGGGTTAAACAAACTGTATAAACGCCATAATACTGTTGGTTCAAATGTAATATATTAATGAACAAGTTCATGTCATGTTGTGTCAGTACAAACATGTTCTAATTATATTTTATTTTAATGAAAAACCTGACCTAACGTCACCTGCGATTGTGAAGCTAACTGTAACAAGCTAATTAGCGAATGTTAAAGGGTACAACAACAGCTAGTTTAATGTCAACCATGTCTCTATTCTCAATAATTTCTGTAATAATTGTACCAAATTGGGGCCAGTAACACTAACTTACATTTACATTTTTGTTATTTAGCAGACGCCTTATTCCAAAGCGACTTACAATCAATACATTTGAATGCTAAGCATGTGAATCATCAGTCCACCATTCGTGGCAGGAAGAGTAATCTAGCCCAGGCCCGGGGCCATTGATAGAAGGAGAAAACTTCTTCTACCACCTTGTTCTAAAACCCTTTTTTTATTTTTATAATGGAGGAACAGAGAAGCAGTACAAAGGGGGAGATAGAAGTTCTTAGGGACACAGTAGAGGGGAAATCGGACGTCTTTAGGAGACGTAGTGCTGAGGGGCAGAAGATGTCTCAGGAGGAGCAGTTAACACTAGGAAAGCTGTGAGGTGTTAAACAGCACCAGTGAGTACAAAAAAAATTCTACCATTGCACTCGATCAAATTTCAGGACCCTCCTTTCATGACTTTTCCTAGATATGTGCGTTCTACCACCCAGCATCTTTACATTTTCAAAATCGAGTTAGTATAAAGCGATTTTGCAGTATTTCTGTGTGTGCCTGTGTATTTGCCTTGGGATTCGGCTGCCATCTTTTTCTCCAAGGCTGCAATCCTCTTTTATATCAGCAGAGGTAGCAAGGGGGCACACACTGTGCTCAACCTTCAGTGCTGAATTAGATACAGTGGATAAGACTGATATTTGTAACATAATGTGTTTATATATAGGCTATATATAGCAATAGTGATACATAAGATATGTATATGTACAGACAGTTATGAAAATGATAAACTGTACAGTATGTCTCCCAATCCCTTCAGATTTGTTGGAGCTGAGTTTTTTTTTTTCACAGCGGGTTTACCCAAGTTCCATGCAATAGTGATAAGATATTATGATATGTGTAGCCTATGTACAGTTATGAATGATACACTGCACAGTATGTACCTATCAAGTTGTGTGGTGCATGCATAGCTACTGCAGCAAAGTAATTGGAGTAACCTACGTTTGATTATGCCTGTACTCATCAACGAATATTATATAACGAACGGATATTTATAATATTGTATATAATGTTTTTTTGTATATAATGTTATTGTATAATGTTTTTTTCTGAGTGGGGCAGTCCCACTCATAGTTTTCATGTTATTGGACTGATATAGTGAAGACAGACAGGAAAGTAAGGAGAAGAAGGGCCGACATGTGTGCACGACCACGGTGCTAGACCACTGGACCATGTTAGGCCACCAGTATATTGATAATTGATAATAAGATATTGAGGGTAATCTTATTCTCTAACTGTTTCTTGATCGTTTCCCATCAGCAAACAATAGCTGCCAATTCATGAGGGAGCCAAGCGGGTTTCAAAGCTGCCAAGCAGGTTTCAAAGCTTACAAGCTTACAGCAGTCGATTGTCGGCTGATGTTACGGCCGGCGTGAAGTTCACGACAAATAAACAGACTTTGTGAAGCTCATAACTATGATAACACAATATTGCAATATTTATTACTATTATTTTTTAATAATGATAATCAACTTTCATTCATTAGTAAAGCTCCCGCAGTCTCAATCAATCTCCTCTCCATATATAGCATTTAATCTGTTCCATAGTTCGTTCTCAGCTGACTCAAGCTTCATATCAGATTGCTCTAATAATTTCCCCACTTCTCTGCTCATAGGAACTTTATGCATTTTAGAGAAACATGCAGAGCATGTATTTGACAAATAAACGTGTAGGCTAAGAACTAGTTTCTAATGGTTGATGCACGGGGGAGGGTAATCTTATTGATCGTTTCCCATCAGCAAACAATAGCTGCCTATTCATGAGGGAGCCAAGCGGGTTTCAAAGCTGCCAAGCAGGTTTCAAAGCTTACAAGCTTATAGCAGTCGATTGTCGGCTGATGTTACGGCCGGCGTGAAGTTCACGACAAATAAACAGACTTTGTGAAGCTCATAACTATGATAACACAATATTGCAATACAATATTGACAAACAAACACAGTATACAAACACAATATTGCAATATTTATTACTATTATTTTTTAATAATAAACTTTAATTCGTTAGTAAAGCTCCCGCAGTCTCAATCTATCGTTTCGTTGGCGGATTAAATTCAGCCCCTGCTTCCGGGGGGCACGTACAGACGTACAGCTAACCCTAATGTGAAACGTCATCACTGCGCCTTTCTGGGAAAAAGGTGTCAAGAGCCTGGCAGACGGCCTTGTGTGACATCACCCTCCAGCGATCCTTGTCCGTCAGTACACTCTTCTCCATGTTAAAATCTGCTTGTGCTGTTTCACACCTGATTGCGGTGGAATGAATGGCGATCCCGTGGCGGTCCTAGTGTTAAGGTGTAACCTGAAGAGGTGGGTCTTCAGTCTACGACGGAAGATGGGTAGTGACTCTGCCGTTCTGACAGCCGTGGGGAGCTCATTCCACCAGCGGGGAGCCAGAGTTGTGAAGAGAACTAACTTGTGTGTGAGTAAGTTATATGTGTGTGTGCAAGCATGTTTTTGATATTGTCAATCGTCTCACTTGTAATAGGTGAGCTGTAACACAAATATGCCAGTGAGAAAAAGGAAAATGGACATAACAAGGATCTTGTTTGGTCAAAGGGCAGCAGAGACAAGTACAGGACACAGGTGAGGTCTTACAATACTAGTGTTTTAACAGTGCAGTTGATTTAGAGTTGAGATTAGCTAAATCTGTAATGTTTTGTTTCTAAGGAGATTGAACCAGGTCCACCTGCTAGGAAAGATGTAGATTACTACCTACATACTGTAGCTGTCCCCTTTATTCATTACCTTAATGTAATATAAGTCAATTGTATAGAAACAACTCACCAAAATAGACTATTGTACAACTGATTTGAAACCCCCCCCCTCAACCCCCCCTATTCTGTACCTTGCCATACCTTGGCTTTTGCTGAAATGACACCACTGGTCTCATAGCCTATTGGAAATGTATTGCGTGTGTGTAAGTGAGAGCTTTTGTGAGCCTGCATGTATGATGTGGCTCTTTCTGGTACCCAAACAATTCTTTGGGGCTCTTAGTCTCCAACTGGTTGGCCACCCCTGGGGCCTCATTTATATATTATAAAAAGGTACTTGAACGTCATCTTTGACTTTCACTTTAGCACATTTTTCTAAACGCACGTAAGCATTATTTATAAAACGAGCTGCGCTTGTTTAACATTGCGTACGTGCTTCCTTCTATAAATACCAAATATACTTCAAATTGAACGCAGGTGAATAGCGGCTCAAAGAAATGCGGCTGAATTAAGCCAAGTGCTAAAATATAGGGTAGGCGTTGGTCTGGAAGCGGGAGAGGGCAGAGAAGGGTGATTTAACGTTTGATTACTAACCAGGCAAATGCTTATACTCAAGTTGTAAAAGAAAATCATTTCTTAACTCATTTTCTCGGCTGATAACAACATCGATAATTTTATTACGAGCCACATTCACTTCGCATGAATTACAGTATAGGCAGTGCGGCTCACATGCCTGAAATAACTCTGCATAACCAGTAGGTAATACCTGACGTAGAGCTACGATCGTTTCCAGAGCAGTGGTATGGTTACTCTCCTGTGTGTGTTCTCTGATGAATCTTTAGATTTCCTGCTGTATTGAACCTCTTCCCACACTGGGAGCAGTGGTATGGTTTCTCTCCTGTGTGTGTTCTCTGATGAACCTTTAGATTTCCTGCTTTACTGAAACTCTTCCCACACGGGGAGCAGTGGTATGGTTTCTCTCCTGTGTGTGTTCTCTGATGAATCTTTAGATTTCCTGCTTTACTGAAACTCTTCCCACACTGGGAGCAGTGGCATGGTTTCTCTCCTGTGTGTGTTCTCTGATGCCTCTTTAGGTGTCCTGCTACATTGAAACTCTTCCCACACTGGACGCAGTGGTATGGTTTCTCTCCTGTGTGTATTCTCTGATGCCTCTTTAGGTGTCCTGCTTTATTGAAACTCTTCCTACACTGGGAGCAGTGGTATGGTTTCTCTCCTGTGTGTGTTCTCTGATGAATCTTCAAGCTTCCTCCTTCACTAAAACTCTTCCCACACTGGGAGCAGTAGTATGGTTTCTCGCCTGTGTGTACTCTCTGATGACTCATTAGATGTCCTGCTTGATTGAAACTCTTCCCACACTGGGAGCAGAGGTATGGTTTCTCTCCTGTGTGTGTTCTCTGATGAATCTTTAGATGTCCTGCTTCAATGAAACTCTTCCCACATTGGGAGCAGTGGTATGGTTTCTCTCCTGTGTGTGTTCTCTGATGCTTCTTCAGGTGTCCTGCTTCACTGAAACTCTTATCACATTGGGAGCAGTGGTATGGTTTCTCTCCTGTGTGTGTTCTCTGATGAATCGTTAGATGTCTTGCTTTACTGAAACTCTTATCACACTGGGAGCAGTGGTATGGTTTCTCTCCTGTGTGTATTCTCTGATGCTTCTTTAGGGATTCTGCTCCACTAAAACTCTTCCCACACAGTGGGCAGCGGTAGGTCTTCTCTCCGGTGTAAGTCTGTGGGTGTGTTTTAAGGCGATTCTTCCGCCTCGAGCTCCTGTGTTGTTGATGGTTTCCTGGTGTGGTGGAGCTGGGCTCGCTGTCTGAACCTGGGTTGGAGCTCTGCTGGTCTGTAAGAATAGGAACATATACAGGGTTACATAGGCAAGTTTATTTGTATAGCACATTTTATACAACAAGGGCAATTCAAAGTGCTAAAATAATAGTGCTTTAAATAATAAATATGCTAATATTAGAAAATTGACAGCGCTGTAAATAGTGTCATTCTTGCATCAAAGTGCTTTACATACAGCATTAGGATATAAAGAAAGAAAAAAAGATATAGAAATTAAATATCAACATTTAACAAGATAATAGGCAATGAATACAAATATATGAATTAAAGTGTTCTCTATCTAAGTATGTCTCTCAGAGAGCACCTCCTACAACCATCGTACCAATAATAGTCATACATATGCTAATATTTGAAAATTGATATACATTATATACTGTATCATAAATACACTTTATACACATTATATACTGTATCATAAATAAAATTGTATTTGTTCCATGTTGTTCCATGAAAATCAGTTGAGGATTACAGACATAATGAAATGTAGGCTACTGCAAGTACTTTGCTGCGATAGCTATAGCGAGACCTACTGTACAGTTTATCATTCATAACTGTCTGTACTGTACTGGCATATAATATCCTATCATATAATATCCTATCACTACTGCGTATGTAACTGGGGTAAAACCTGTTATAGAAATAGCTTTATACGAGGTAGATTTAGAACATGTCAGGATACTGGGAGGTAGAACGCACTTATCTCGGAAAAGTCATGAAAGGAGGGTCCTGAAATTTGATTAACTCATTGACTGCCAAAGACGCCAATTGGCGTCTTATAGAATAGTAACGTTGACTGCCAAAGACGCCAATTGGCGTCTTATAGAAAAGAAGAAAAAAAATCCGCGGGGGTCGCGTTATTGACATGTTCTACACCTAGCGAGTGAATTTCAGACTTGGGTGTAATGTATTTCGGTCCCAGATGGGGGCAGTAGTTCGATAAAAGCCTGGAGAAGGAAGTGGCTTGCTGTGGGTTGTAGTAATGGCGAAACGGATCAGGGTATGTGCCAAACGCGGCGCGGAGCATTGCAGCGCGGAGCATTGCGGAGCATCGCGGCCATCGCGCGACTCTTCAAACAGTTCAGAGTCGGATGATACAGAAAAAGTGCAGAAAAAAAATAAAAAATAAAAAGTTCTGCAGAAAAAGCTCGTTTTCTCTGTTTATTGGTCAAAATCAGGTGTTTTTGCTGAAACCACCCTATGTTCTACGGCCGATTTCTAAACACTCAAAGAGGCTAGAAACAAACTTTCTTTTTCTGATGAAAGAAGAGAGTCTAAAGTTTTGGTAGATATGTTCAATGTTTATGTAGTCCAAAAAGTCAATATTTGGTGGGTCTTCAAAGTTCAGCGAAAATGCCCCAAAAGTCTGGCAGTGTGGAGCTCTCCGCTCTGAACATGGCTGGCAGTCAAAGAGTTAACTTCAAAGGTAGAATTTATTTTTACTCACTAGGTCAAATGACCCCACCCATGGCTGTTCTAGTGTTAATGACCCCACCCATGGCTGTTCTAGTGTTAATGACCCCACCCATGGCTGTTCTAGTGTTAATGACCCCACCCATGGCTGTTCTAGTGTTAATGACCCCACCCATGGCTATCCTAGTGTTAATGACCCCACCCATGGCTGTTCTAGTGTTAATGACCCAACCCATGGCTGTTCTAGTGTTAATGACCCCACCCGTGGCTGTTCTAGTGTTAATGACCCCACCCATGGCTGTTCTAGTGTTAATGACCCAACCCATGGCTGTTCAGGTGTTAATAATCTCGTTCAAAGCTCTGAATAATTGTGTGACAGTAGAGTGAAAGCCAAAGGACGTCAGCTGGAGCGGCTTTCAAGAAAAACCAGTCTCACTGTTCACAAACAGATGCACCATGCCCACATCCTCCTTTACAAAGACGCCCTCTCCTCAGCCAAATCCCAATATCTTACAGACAAAATCACTGCTGGTGCTGGGAACACCAGGGCCCTGTTCTCAGTGGTCAACTACTCACTCCGCCCCCCCGACTCCCTTCCCCCACACTTCTACTCCACTGACCACTGAAACTCCCTGATGTCATTTTTCAACTCAAAAATAGCCAACATCCACCGGCAACTGACCCCTCTTATGTCCAGTTGTCCATCTCCCCTATCTCCCCATCCCCCCCTCTCTGTACCTCTCTCCTGCTTCCATCTCCCCTCTGCTGCCGATTTATCTAAACTCATCCGGAAATCCAAGCCATACCCAACTTGACCCCCTGCCCTCCTCCCTGGTCATAGCCTCCCTCCCCTCTCTCCTGCCCCTGATAACTGCAATCATCCATTCCTCCCTCACCTCTGGTTCTGTCCCATCATCTCTCAAATAGGGATGGACGGTTTTTCGGTTAAACCGAAAACCGGGGTTTATAAAAATAGAAACGGTTTTTTATCAAAACCGTCTGAAACCGTTTTTTTTTTTTTTTTTTTTTTTAGAAGAATAAAATAGAATAAGAATAAAACTGGAACATGTCACATGTTTGTCGTGTGTGAAAATAACAATGATACAGTCTGAATCTGCCGCGCAATGAGTGAGAGGTTTGGTCAGTTGTGAAGAATAACTGAGGATTAATATCTAATTGGGATTATATTTAAGGGTAACGAATCACTCTATGGGAAAGATAGTTGCCTTCAGTTATTGGTAGATAGGAAAGTTTTTTTACAATTACTCGCTTACATTTAATAAGATCATTTTCGCTGCTCTCTGTAAAGCGCATTGGGTCACTTTTGTGAGAAATGCGCTATAGAAATAAAATGTGATTTGATTTGATATCAATCAATCAATCAAACTTTATTTATGTTCTATAGCACAAATCATGCATTGAATGTAACTCCAAGTGCAGTATTTACTAAACCACAATATAATAAAACAAGAGCTATACGGATCAAGAGTGTTTGTGCACAGCGCCACTGTGTGTGAAGGCGCTACTGAAAGTGATGACAGAACGCATGTCTCAGAAGATACGCGGTCACTTAGTGACGCAAAGGTAGTTCTGTATTTATCTCTATCTGTATTAGTACATTTATTTTGAAAGCTCTATTTTGACAGCTCTACCATGGGCACTTTTATTTTGATGGGGCATTCTTTGTTGATTGACTTACGACAGTTCAGGACGAGTCAGTCTCGCGGCATGTGGTTTTTATGAAAAGCTTTAAGTATGTTCACTGCATAATTCTAAGTCTAATATTTCAGTGATTATTGAGCAGTATTCAAATATTTAAATACATTGAGCAGCAGCTGAAACTTTGTCTAAGAACCAAGATATTGAGAAAGCAGTTCATTCAATGAAGACGCTGTTTCAAGAGATGATCTTCCTTGCAGGCGTGCACCCTGGATCAGCGGAGCTGGTGTGTTAAGTGTTCATGTGTTTTCATGTATGGTGTAGCTTACAAAAGTCTGCCTTTCCACTTATATTTGTGAAACTAAGTAGCCTAAATGTGTTGCGACTGTGCTTACGGTGTTTTAATGGTGTTCGACATGTGTATTGTAGCAGTAGGGCTCAATTATTTGAAATTGGCGCTCTTTTTTTTTTTTTTTTTTTTACTGTATTTTTCGGTTAACCGGAAAACCGCGGTTTTACTCTCTGACGGTTTTTCGGTTTCAATAATTGGAAACCGTCCATCCCTACTCTCAAATCCGCAGCCATAACACCTATTCTGAAGAAACCTGGTTCAGACCCCAACATCTTCAATAACCTCCGTCCCATCTCCAACCTGCCATTTCTTTCAAAAATCATGGAAAAAGTGGTGGCTTTACAGATTCATACTCATCTCTCAAACAATAACCTCTATGAACAATTCCAGTCTGGCTTCCGCCCCCTTCACAGCACAGAAACAGCCCTCCTCAAAATCACAAATGACCTCCTGATGGCAGCTGACTCCGGACTCATATCCATCCTCATCCTACTCGATCTGAGCGCCGCTTTTGATACTATATCGCACTCCACCCTCCTTAACCGTTTAGCCTCCATTTGTATATCTGACACCCCTCTACACTGGTTCCATTCCTGTCTCTCTGGCCGCACTCAATTTATACAGTTAAAATCATTCACATCCCATCCGTCCCCCCTCTCCTCTGGTGTTCCCCAGGGCTCTGTCCTTGGCCCTATCCTCTTCATCATCTACCTCCTCCCACTTGGTCTGATTTTCCATAAATACAACATTCATTTCCACTGTTATGCGGACGACACCCAGCTCTACGTTTCCTCCAAACCCACTTCCACCCTCCCTCCCTCCTCCCTCTGTGCCTGTCTACATGAACTTAAATCCTGGTTCACTTCAAATTTCCTCAAACTAAACAGTAATAAAACAGAGGTAATTCTCATTGGCTCCAAATCCACACTCACCAAGCACCCCAGTTTCACCCTCAACATTGACAACTCCTTGGTTTCCCCCTCCCCCCAGGTTAAGAGTCTGGGTGTCGTCCTCGACAGCACCCTTTCATTCCACTCCCACGTCAACAACACCATCCGGTCTGCTTACTTCCATCTTCGTAATATCAACCGCCTCCGCCCTTCACTCACTCCCAACAGCGCCGCAATCCTGGTCCACTCCCTCGTCACTTCCCGCCTAGATTACTGTAACTCCCTTCTCTTTGGTCTCCCCACAAACTGCTCCACAAGATCCAACTGGTCCAGAACGCTGCTGCCCGTATTGTCACCAGAACCCCTGTCATTAGTCACATCACCCCCATTCTACACCAACTCCACTGGCTCCCCATCAAACACCGCATCGATTACAAAATCCTTCTCCATACTTTCAAGGCCATCCATAACCTCGCCCCTCCATACCTGTCCGACCTCCTCCACATCAACATTCCCACCCGGTCCCTCAGGTCTGCCTCCTCCATCAACCTGACCGTCCCCCCAGCCCGTCTGTCCACCATGGGGTTTAGAGCCTTCAGCCGCTCCGCCCCTCGCCTCTGGAACTCCCTCCCCCCCGACATCAGGAACATTGATTCAATCTCCTCTTTCAAAACCCACCTCAAAACCCACCTGTTTACGCAGGCGTATCCCTGTTGATTTACTGTTCCCGTGCTGCTCTGCTACTAGCTATGTTTTATACTGTATATTTCTATGTATTTTGTATTTTGTAACTGTTTTTAAATTTGTTGTTGTACGGCGACCTTGAGTGCCATGAAAGGCGCCTTATAAAATAAATGTATTATTATTAGTAGTAGAGTGCAGTAGAGAGCAGTAGAGGGCAGTAGAGAGCAGTAGAGAGCAGTAGAGCGCAGTAGAGCGCAGTAGAGAGCAGTAGAGGGCAGTAGAGGACAGTAGAGGGCAGTAGAGGTGATAGGTTTGAATTGTGTTTTCATGATGTTATGGATGTTTTGAGGAGTACATTGAGTCCATGTGCTCTGTGCATTACACTTCTGTTCTGAGAGTTCAACTGTTGTGCTTCTTAAGCACAACCATACAAGGTATGTGTTATCTGCTATCCCATGTGCTCTGTGCATTACACTTCTGTTCTGAGAGTTCAACTGTTGTGCTTCTTAAGCACAACCATACAAGGTATGTGTTATCTGCTATCCCAGCCTGGGTAGTTTCCCTTTCTGACATTGTGTTGTCAGAGGGGCCCTGTCGTAAATCTGATTTTGCTAAGCACTGTACATTGGGATGAGAATGTTTGTGTTGGGCAGAGCAGTCCATGGAGTGTTTATGTCCAGGATGTGCATTCTCATGGGAATGTTTGTGTTGGGCAGAGCAGGCCATGGAACTATTTATGTTAAGGTACATTACCATAGGAATGTTTATATTTGGGCTGGGAATTCCATGGGAAATGTTTATATTAAGCTGTAAGGTTCCATGGGAACTATTTATGTTAAGATGCTTTCCGATGAAACTGCTTATAATTAACGCAGTGCTCTGCCTGCCCCTTTTTCCGTTCTGTTGAAATAAAAGGCTGACTTAGGAGAGTGAAAATTCAGAGGCATTTTGAACTGACCCTTAAGACGGTCTCTCTGAAATCACTCTCCTTGCAAGTAAACTGAGCTCAAACTCGCGTCTCTTTGTGTCTGAAAGCCTACTAAGGTCTGTGGAACTAGCGTTGGTTATCATCACCTGTCCTACAAACAGGCTAAGTCAGAAAATAGCATTGAACTATAACCTATCATTTTTGGTCCTTCGAGTAAAGAGCTGATGCTAGAGACAGAGGACGGGACAGAAATATGTTGTTATGTGGGAGGAAACTCAGGCGGAAATAGGAACAACCAAGGGAAACAAAATAAAGGGAATCACAACCAGGGTGGGGGAGGAAACAATCAGTACAAAGGACACAAGGGACAAAACAGAGAGGGGGGGGGAAATCAAAAAAGAACGGGCTTAAATAAAGATGGGAAATTCCTCTGTTATAATTGTGGACAAGAAGGCCACATGGCCAGAGAGTGCCAAAACCACAGACAAGTAAGACTAGTAAAAACAGAAGAATTGACATAAATAATGTGTAATTGTGGCAGTTTTTAGAATAAGTGTAGGATAGAAAGTCAGTTATATGTTGAAAAAGCCTGCTGTGTGTGCGCTTGAGAGAGGGAAAGGGAAGTGGCACAGGAGGGGGTGTCTGTGTGTGTGCTTTTGAGGAGAGTGGTGTGTGCGCTTGAGGCAGGAAGAGGCTGTGTGTGTAAAGCAACGAGTGTGTGAGCGAGAGAGGGAGAGAGAGACAGACAGAGAGAGAGTCGCCTTGCTCGGTCCCTCCCCCTAGACAGCTGCCCTCACACACACACACACACACACACACATTTGAGCGGAGCAGACCTGAATTCCTGCCGGGACACCAGGCTCCAGAGGAGGCTTTCCCCCCACACACACACACACACACACACACACACACACACACACACACACACACAAGGACCCCAATTGAAATAAGCCAACAGCTTTCTTGGGTTTTTATCCTTTTAGTTGACCTTGTATGTAATATGTACTTTCATGCACCTACTTCTGCAAATCTTCTAATAAAGTTTTCAATCAATTCAAGCAATCGAACACACACACACACACACATTTGAGCGGAACAGACCTGAATTCCTGCCGGGACACCAAGCTCCAGAAGAGGCTTTCCCCCCACACACACACACACACACACACCACACACACACACACACACACACACACAGACACACACACACACACACACACACACACACACATACACACACACACAGACACACACACACACACACACACACACACATACACACACACACACACACACACACACACACCACACACACACACACACACACACACACACAGACGCACACACACACACACACACACACACATACACACACACACACACAGACACACACACACACACACACACACAGACGCACACACACACACACACACACACACACACACACAGCCACACACACACACACACAGACAGACAGACACACACACACATACACACACACACACACACACACATAGTCACACACACACACACACACAGACAGACAGACAGACAGACAGACACACACACACACACACACACACACACACACACACACACATTCACGCACACACACACACACACACATAAATAATGGGTAATTGTGGCTGTTCAAATAGCAAAGGGAAAAAAGACAAAGGGGAACTCGATGTTAAATTTATGAAATACTGTTTCCCCAAAAGTACGAAGTATTTGAGAAAATGGGATAAAACGTTTGGTTTTAAAGGACAATTAGACCCAGCAGCGTGCGAACTCTTATTAGAACGCCTACAACTTATATTAGAAACCAAGAGAGGCAGGAAAGATGAAAAGAAAATAGAAAAAGAAGTTATATGCGCTAAAATATGGTTAAATCAAGCAGCTAGGAAGATGACAGGGACCAAGCGCACAGTGCTCACGATGATTGACCCAGATGACGAGACGCAGGCAAGTGGGAGTGCAAGAGAGACAGAGAGAGAGAGACAGAGAGAGGCAGAGAGAGTGAGAGAGACAGAGAGAGAGAGAGAGAGGGAGAGCAGGAAAGAAGAAGGGTGGGGGTTAGGGACAGAGAAAGAGGAAAAGCGTAGACCAAAAATACCACTCATATTAAAAAGAATACAAGATCATAACACCGCCCCGCCCCCCACTGACCCGCCGGCATATTCTGGGATAATGCCCAAGGGCAAGCCAGTGGAGCAATTATACCCGCCCTTACCCAATGATTTGGACAATGGGGATGATGCAACAATCCTAGCACCTATGGTCCAAGTGGCCAACCCCATCGTAAGAGGGGTCATGTCAGTATACCGACCATGGACTGTCACAGACTGCAGGGCAGCTTGTGAGAGTGTACCACACTTCAGAGAAAACATAGACGACCATTGCAATGGGTTAAACCAACTCAGAGATTCGTACGGGCTAAATGGACCAGAGATGGTGCAGGCCTGTCAGACTATATATAAATACGAGTGGGCCAGGGTAAGAGACAACTTTACAGGCAGGGACGAAGCCGATGCGGCCCTAGAAACTCGCAGCGAAGCTTTGGACGCTGCAATGGATGCGTTAATAACCAGGGTTCGTCGAGTGTTCGCACCCGTAACAGACTACACTAAAATAACATCGTGTCAGCAAAAGGCCGGCGAGTCACTCCAGGAGTACCGAGGCCGCTGTGAACAAGTGTTCAGACGTCACGGGGGACTACCACATGACCCCACTGACGCTTCACCTTACCAACAACAACTGAAGGCCGCCCTTATGGGAGGTTTTTCAGCGGGCATAGCAGACTTCATTAGGAAGCATAATATAAACCACAAGACTGGTGGAGTGACAGAATGCATGAACTATGCAGAGCATGCAGTGGAGGATCTCAGACGAAAGAAAGACAAAAAGAGAAATCAGCTGATGCTAGAGACAGAGGACGGGACAGAAATATGTTGTTATGTGGGAGGAAACTCAGGCGGAAATAGGAACAACCAAGGGAAACAAAATAAAGGGAATCACAACCAGGGTGGGGGAGGAAACAATCAGTACAAAGGACACAAGGGACAAAACAGAGAGGGGGGGGGAAATCAAAAAAGAACGGGCTTAAATAAAGATGGGAAATTCCTCTGTTATAATTGTGGACAAGAAGGCCACATGGCCAGAGAGTGCCAAAACCACAGACAAGACAGACGGGGGGATAACCAACAGGGATATCAACAACAGAACCAACAGGGGGCCAACCGGGGGGGACAGGGATACAACAACAATGAGGGACATTTTGTCCACCAACAACAACACTGACTAGACGGTCAGGGATCAGACTCAGACTCAGACTGGTCAGACACAGGCTTACAACCTGAAAAGACAGGCGACACACCCCTATTGGACATTTCAGAAGTAATGACAAATTGGTCGCTCTCATATAACAAAATTAAACCAATGAGAAGAATAAAAATAGAAGGAAAAAGCATCGTATTCTTATGTGACACAGGGGCGGACTCCTCTGTGGTTACAGTAGAATTGGCAAATATGTGGCCAGCAATAACAGAACACTGCGTTAAATCAGCAAATGGTCAAATTAGCAGACATCAAGTATCACAACCCTTAGACATAATCGACCCTCTCTCCGGTATAGAGGGTAAATTATCGTTCTCACTAATTCCAGACTGTCCAGTAAATCTCCTAGGGAGAGATGGCATATGCCTACTAAAACTTAGACTTATACCAGTAGCTGGAGGAGTACGTGCAGTAGGACCAACTGAAAGAGCAGAAGACCAGTTAATGGTGCGACATGGGTTAGGACAACCGCACTATTTCTGGTCCCTCAAACTACCACATCCAGCCCCAACTGAAACGGCCAAAACGTTGATTAGTTATGTATCCCCACGAGAGGGACAGACCAGAATGAAACCAACAGAACTGCATATCACCCTTAGATATGCTAAAAAGCCAGGGCCTGACCCGCCCTATCAAGCCCTATTCGATAGAATGGGGCCACAGAGAACAGTTCTTAGCTACCTCTACCAAGACGAGTTAGGAAACGCAGCAGTTTCAACCTCGCTAACCCCAGAGGCAACGAAACTGCTGGGCTCGACTCAGTATCCCCACCTCTCACTTGCTATTGGTCCAGGTACCGAGTGGAAGCAGCTGGGTAGTTTCACTCGGCAGGTAGCAAGCATATGTCAGGGGTGGGAAGACATGAGTGAGAAACCGGGCTGGCAGCGATACCAAAATATAGAACGAAAAAGCCTAGCATGGGTTACAACAATGACACCACACACGAATTTGGACGAATGACAAATAATACTATTAAGTGCAGAGGCTGAGAACGCACTTAAAGTGATTCCAGATAGCCTCTGGTCCAAAGGAAAGACCGATGTGGGATTAATTTTTAAAGTAAAACCAGTACGGGTCAAAGCCAAATCAACTTATCGACCCAATGTCAGACAATACCCATTAAAAGACGACGCCCGCATAGGTATCAAACCAGTTATACAGGACATGATAAAAGCAGGCATTCTTAGGGAATGCCCCGACGCAGAATGCAATACACCAATATTTCCTGTAAAAAAGGCAGACCAAACGTCATGGAGAATGGTGCAGGATCTCCGAGCTGTAAACCAAGCCACACAGGGCGCGGCTGCAGTCGTAGCAGATCCTCACATTCTACTAAACAGTTTATTTGCAGGACAAACATACTTCTCTGTTATAGACCTTAGCAATGCGTTCTTCTCCATCCCAGTGGATAAAGATTCACAGGGGTGGTTCGCATTTACATACGAACACAAAAAATACACATACACACGCATGCCACAAGGGTGGTCTGAAAGTCCAATGATTTTCCACCAGGCAATGCAAAATTGCCTGGCGGACCTTCATATTCCAGAGTCCTCACAGATTCTGCAATATGTAGACGACCTGCTGGTGGCCGCCCCCACCAAACAGGAATGTATGGCCGTCACGATCCAGTTGCTACAGCATCTGGAAAAAACAGGAAGTAAAGTATCGAAATCAAAACTGCAAATATGTCAAGAAGCAGTTGTGTTCTTAGGACACACATTAAACAAAGAAGGGCGTCGCATTAACCCAGACAGAAAAACATCAATGACGGCAACACCACAACCACAGACTAAGAAACAAATGATGCAGTTCTTAGGAATGACAAACTACTGCAGGGCTTGGGTGGCGGAATATGCCGCCATCACCCAACCCCTGCTGAATCTGATATACACAGACACATTAAAAATGAGCGATAAACTTGATTGGAACACGGAAGCATTAGACGCATTTAATACACTAAAACAAAGTCTAGTAAGCTCCTCCGTACTCGCATTACCAGACTATGGGAAACCATTTACTCAGATGGTAGATTGCAAACAAGGATTTATGACCTCAGTATTGACTCAAAAACATGGAGAAAAACAGCAACCCATTGGGTTCTACTCTAAACGATTGGACCCAGTATCATTGGCACTTCCACCGTGCGTTCAGGCTGTCTGCGCGGCAGCAATGGCAGTACAGTGCACGGCAGAAATAGTCCTGTTCCACCCGTTGAGGTTATTGGTACCGCACGCTGTCTCCATGTTGCTGAATGAAACAAAAATGGCGTTCCTCTCACCAGCTCGTTTCCTCGCTCTGACAGCCACGCTACTGTCACAACCTCACATCAGCATAGAACGGTGCACAGTGTTAAACCCCGCTACACTGATGCCCACCCCAGATGATGGAAACCCCCATTCGTGTAAAGAGCAAACAGAACAAACTTGCAAACCACGGCGAGACCTAAAAGATACTGCACTAGGGAAAGGAGAAGTGTGGTATGTGGATGGGTCTTGCTCAAAGTCACTGACAGGACAGAACATGACAGGATACGCTGTAGTATCAGACACATCAATCATCAAAGCTGGCAAACTACCACACTCACATTCAGCTCAAGCAGCTGAATTAGTAGCATTAACAAAAGCATGTGTAGCAGCCAAAGGAATAGACATCACATTATACACCGACAGCCAATATGCATATTCAGCGACACACACCTTCGCTGCACAATGGGCTAGGAGAGGAATGAAAACCTCTACAGGAAAATCCATAACACACTCAGAACTGCTGACCAAATTACTGGAAGCAGTTCTGCTACCTCGCTCCCTAGCTATATGCAAATGCGCTGCACACACCAAAGGAACAGACAGAACATCGAAAGGAAATGATTTTGCAGACAGAACAGCAAAAGAAGCAGCTGCGGGTAAATACGGAACTGAGATTCTCGTCAACACAAAACCACTTCCGCAGCCAATACCATTTGAAGCTATTATAGACATGCAGAACAATGCATCAGACAAAGAAAAAATTAAATGGGCTAGAGACAACGCAGTCCTAGGGACGGACAAAGTTTATAGAATAAATGGGAAAATTGTTTTACCACAGAGTCTCTACAAAACAGCAGCTCATTTGATACATGGGGTTTGCCACGTATCAACAGCAGGGATGATTAACAGGATTAATGAACATTTCCACACATATAATTACACACAATTTTCAAAAAACTTTTGTAGATCGTGTATGACCTGCTGCAAACATAATTCACAAGGAAATGAAAGACCAAAGAGGGGCAAGTTCCCCTCTGCAAAACATCCATTTCAACACATGCATATGGATTTTATCGAACTCCACAGCTCTGGGCCAAACAAGTACAGATACTGTTTGACCCTCATCTGTCCAATGTCAAAATGGGTTGAAATAGTACCCTCAAAAACGAATGATGCACTTACAGTGGCCAAAGCCATATGTAACCGCATCATTCCAAACCACGGCATCCCAGAAAGAATATATAGTGATAATGGCTCACATTTCGTGAACGAATTGATCAAACACGTGTCCAAACACCTGGACATTGAACTAAAGAATCACTGTTCCTATCACCCTCAAAGTGCAGGATTGATAGAAAGAACAAACGGCACAATAAAACTAAGACTTAAGAAAGCAATGGAAGAAACGGGGCGAAGGTGGGAAGAGTGTGTTTCTCTAGTGGAAACATACATGAGAATAACACCGACACCTATGGGTCTGTCCCCATTTGAAATAGTAAATGGGAGAAGGTTTAGACTACCCATAGTAGACGACATTAGGGAAGTAGACTTGGCAGAAACGGAAAACACACTGGCCACGTGGATGACCCAGCTATTTAGAAAACAGGAAATAGCCAGAACAAATAATCTGCCAGACCTTTCTGTCTCCCTACAGGATCCAAGACTACAACCTGGTGACCAGATCCTCATCAAAGAAATAAAGAGAAAACATTGGCACAGCCCGCGGTGGGTTGGGCCATTTGAAGTACTGTTGAGCACCCCAACTGCCGTCAAGATCGCAGAACGAGATACGTGGATACACCAAAGCCATTGTAAGAAAGTGACATTATTCCCCTCGAACGACGGGTAGTGGTGGAAATCCGGCTACAAAGGGGGTCGTCCTGGTAGAGGACGGTACGTCTCAAACCGGTGAAGAATTCTCCCGATCCACTACCATATTAGAATGAGGGGACCACATCTTTTTTGGACAATGGTGTTCCTGGCCTTAGGCCTCACTCTGTTAATCATAGGACAGACTCCAGAGCAAGATACTGATATTTATACACGAACACGACGATATCTGGCTGACCTAACACAAGACACAGACACCGCCACACACCCTTTTCTGACTAACACGTGGTACAAATATGTTCACAGACAGGCGCAGAATAGGAATATGACTGACTGTTATGTTTGCTCTCATTTGCCTGTCTCAGCCAGCCACCCCACTCTGTGGGTGGTTCCGCTCTCAAGTCGACAAACAGAGTGCCTCATAAGCAGAATAAGTGGAAAAGACAAATCTCCATATTTCTGGAACATTAGGCCCCTATGCGCAGAAACGCTCCCCTTGCATCTCCATTTGCCCAAACCACTCTTGACCCCTCTAGTTAGATTCGAACCTGGGGTCGAGCTCGCTAACTGCTTTACTAGGAAGAAAGGAACAATTTCTCTAGGGAAACTCCCTAAGATAAGATGCCAAATTACTTGGACAATACCAGAGACAATAATATCAGAGTACATTATAGGAATACCAGAGACAAGAACACAGTACATTATAGGAAAGGGCAGAGTACAGCTCGATCCGGATCTCGATGAGAGCCTTAAAGGTTTAAGAATGGTTCAAGAATGGCAGAGAATGAACGATTTCCCTAGAAATGGCACTCGGCCAGTACAGGGGATATATTGGGTCTGTGGGAATAAGGCATACACTCATCTCCCAGATAACTGGGCCGGGGTGTGTGCTCCCGTTGCCCTATCAGAACACACTTACATCATGACCCATGACATCTCCTCCCGACGAACCAAACGAGACGCCCAAGTCCAGGCACACGACCCAATCTGGGGCAGTGATGTCCCAGATGACAAGAAACTTTGGACTACTAGTCAAAAGATTGTACTTGCATTGTTCCCCGGGATAGGGATAGGGAAGCATTCCCTGCGCATAGAAACCCTGAACTATCAATTAGAGACATTTGTAAATGCATCCCTTACGATAAACGAAGCCCAGAACCGCGAAATCGATCAGATCAGACTGATGGTACTCCAGAACAGAATGGCTCTTGACCTATTGACTGCAGTGGCAGGAGGAACATGTGTGATGCTTAACACCACATGCTGCACTTACATCACAGACAACTTACACTTGCCCAATATGACTGACGCTTTGAACCGACTCCGTGACTTGCAACACATCCTGACAACATCCCACACTGATCAGAATGCGTGGGGATGGTTGGATTGGCTGAACCTAGGAGGCATGAAACAACTATTAGTAAAAGGACTAATGATTTTCTTTGTTGTAATGATATTTCTGGCTGTGCTCGTTTGTTGTGCCTTCCCCTGCTTCAAAGCTATGACCAACAAACTGATTTCAGGAATATTTGTACAACAAATGTTGACTCGAGAGATTGTGATGGATCCAAAGTACCAGCCTCTAACCCAAATTGAGAAAAATGAATATTCATGTCTGTGATCTGTACGGCGACGTTGAATGACGGTTGAACTAGAAAATGTGGAAACAAGATAGCTCTACCTGAATAAAGAGACGGATGTTTGTATCGTGATAAATTATGAAAAACAGCAGGGAATGATAGGTTTGAATTGTGTTTTCATGATGTTATGGATGTTTTGAGGAGTACATTGAGTCCATGTGCTCTGTGCATTACACTTCTGTTCTGAGAGTTCAACTGTTGTGCTTCTTAAGCACAACCATACAAGGTATGTGTTATCTGCTATCCCATGTGCTCTGTGCATTACACTTCTGTTCTGAGAGTTCAACTGTTGTGCTTCTTAAGCACAACCATACAAGGTATGTGTTATCTGCTATCCCAGCCTGGGTAGTTTCCCTTCCTGACATTGTGTTGTCAGAGGGGCCCTGTCGTAAATCTGATTTTGCTAAGCACTGTACATTGGGATGAGAATGTTTGTGTTGGGCAGAGCAGTCCATGGAGTGTTTATGTCCAGGATGTGCATTCTCATGGGAATGTTTGTGTTGGGCAGAGCAGGCCATGGAACTATTTATGTTAAGGTACATTACCATAGGAATGTTTATATTTGGGCTGGGAATTCCATGGGAAATGTTTATATTAAGCTGTAAGGTTCCATGGGAACTATTTATGTTAAGATGCTTTCCGATGAAACTGCTTATAATTAACGCAGTGCTCTGCCTGCCCCTTTTTCCGTTCTGTTGAAATAAAAGGCTGACTTAGGAGAGTGAAAATTCAGAGGCATTTTGAACTGACCCTTAAGACGGTCTCTCTGAAATCACTCTCCTTGCAAGTAAACTGAGCTCAAACTCGCGTCTCTTTGTGTCTGAAAGCCTACTAAGGTCTGTGGAACTAGCGTTGGTTATCATCACCTGTCCTACAAACAGGCTAAGTCAGAAAATAGCATTGAACTATAACCTATCAAGAGGACAGTAGAGAGCAGGAGAGGAGAGAGCAGTAGAGAGCCGTAGAGGACAGTAGAGGACAGCAGAGGGCAGTAGAGAGCAGTAGAGGGCAGTAGAGGGCAGTAGAGGACAGCAGAGGGCAGTAGAGAGCAGTAGAGGGCAGTAGAGGGCAGTAGAGAGCAGTAGGGGGCAGTAGAGAACAGTAGAGTGCAGTAGAGGGCAGTAGAGAGCATTAGAGAGCATTAGAGAGCAGTAGAGGGCAGTAGAGAGCAGTAGAGGGCAGTAGAGGGCAGTAGAGAGCAGTAGAGAGCAGTAGAGAGCAGTAGAGAGCAGTAGGGGGCAGTAGAGGGCAGTAGAGGGCAGTAGAGTGCAGTTGCTATTCCTAAAATTGATTTTCTATCATATTTCTCTCTTGTCTGTTTTTATTATGTTTTATTCCATTTATAAAATAAATGTATTATTATTAGTAGTAGTAGTAGTAGAGTGCAGTAGAGAGCAGTAGAGGGCAGTAGAGAGCAGTAGAGTGCAGTAGAGCGCAGTAGAGAGCAGTAGAGGGCAGTAGAGGGCAGTAGAGGGCAGTAGAGGGCAGTAGAGAGCAGTGGAGAGCAGGAGAGGAGAGAGCAGTAGAGAGCCGTAGAGGACAGTAGAGAGCAGTAGGGGGCAGTAGAGAGCAGTAGAGGTCAGTAGAGGGCAGTAGAGTGCAGTTGCTATTCCTAAAATTGATTTTCTATCATATTTCTCTCTTGTCTGTTTTTATTATGTTTTATTCCATTTATAAAATAAATGTATTATTATTAGTAGTAGTAGTAGAGTGCAGAAGAGAGCAGTAGAGGGCAGTAGAGGACAGTAGAGGGCAGTAGAGGACAGTAGAGGGCAGTAGAGAGCAGGAGAGGAAAGAGCAGTAGAGAGCCGTAGAGAGCAGTAGAGAGCAGTAGAGAGCAGTAGAGAGCAGTAGAGAGCAGTAGAGAGCAGTAGAGAGCAGTAGAGGGCAGTAGAGAGCAGTAGAGTGCAGTAGAGCGCAGTAGAGAGCAGTAGAGGGCAGTAGAGGACAGTAGAGGACAGTAGAGGGCAGTAGAGGACAGTAGAGGGCAGTAGAGAGCAGGAGAGGAGAGAGCAGTAGAGAGCCGTAGAGGACAGTAGAGGGCAGTAGAAGGTAGTAGAGAGCAGTAGAGAGCAGTAGAGAGCAGTAGAGGACAGCAGAGGACAGCAGAGGGCAGTAGAGAGCAGTAGAGGGCAATAGAGAGCAGTAGGGGGCAGTAGAGAGCAGTAGAGAGCAGTAGAGAGCAGTAGAGGGCAGTAGAGGGCAGTAGAGGGCAGTAGAGAGCAGTAGAGAGCAGTAGAGAGCAGTAGGGGGCAGTAGAGAGCAGTAGAGGGTCTCTGCATTCATCTCATCCTGTATCCTGAATCTAGCTACCCCCCCAATTCGCACACCCAAACCCCCCCATCCCGTCCCCCCTCCCCACCCCCATCTAAGAAAACCCAGAACACTCTCTCATCCAGCAAGGACACGGTCATCCAGCAAGAGATAAGCACCTCTGCTATTCCTACACGGATTACTGCTAGACAAAACAATTACAACTATCCCTCAGCACATCCTGTACGTAAATCAAGGCTAATAACTGTTACCCGTGAGACAACTGTGTATTCAAACTGTGATGCAAAGTTCATGCAGCTGAAATTAGCTCTTTTTAATGTCAGAGCTTTGAAAAAGAAATCATTCTTGATTAATGACCTGATAACCAAGAATAAGCTAGATTGTATATTTTTAGTCGAGACATGGTTAACCAATACCGAAGGTTTAGGGACCATAATAGAAACCTGCCCCCCAAACTATAATTATCAGCAGTCAATTAGACAAAACAAGAAAGGAGGAGGCATTGCAGCTATTTATTCAGCTAAACTTGTTTTCAAGGACATTGACCTGGGTGAAGTCACATCATTCGAATATTATGCTCTTGAGCTCAAAGCAGAAATATCAGTCCTTATCATTACAGTATATCGACCACCAAGATGCTCATTATCAGTATTCCTGCAAGAATTTTCAGAACTGATCTCAACTGTCGTCACTAGATTCGATAGATTAATCTTGAATGGAGATTTGAACATTCACATTAATAAGAAGGATGACCCCAAAAGTATAGAACTCTTGAACCTACTGGACAGTTTTGGACTTACACAGCACATACATCAAGCTACGCATCAACATGGCAACACCCTGGACTTGGTAATAACAACAGGGCTGAACATTGATAATGTATCAGTACATGAAATGCCTGCTATCTCTGACCATTACTGTGTGTTCTTTGATACTAACCTAATCTTAACAAAGACTAGAATACAAACGGTAGTTCAAAAAAGACTCTTAGACACCAATGCTGAAATACAGTTTTCTAACATTATGAGATCAATTGAGCCATGCAGCGACGAATTCTCTCTACATGAGATGGCCCTAAATTTACACAGTACACTATCAACTATGTTAGATATTGCTGCACCCCTAAAGGTTAGGAAGCGGACAACTGATAGAATCTCCCCTTGGTTGAGCAATACCAGTGTTAATGACAGCAAGAGGAAATGTCGGGCAGCTGAAAGAAAATGGAGGAAGACTAGGCTCACAGTTCACTGTGATATTTACAAAGACACGATGACTGCCTACAACAAAACAATACGCCTTGCTAGAAAGGATTACTTCTCCATGATTATTACAGAAAACGCTAGTAACTCTAGAGTGTTATTCTCTACTATTGACAAGCTAATCAACACTGCCCCCCCCCTCCGCAGCCGTCAGCAACAAAATGTGAAGAGCTTGCACTGTTCTTTAATAATAAAATAACATCTATTAGAGCCAGCATCACCCCTGACGCAAACATAGTCGACCTCAGGAAAACAAAAGCAGCAACTATGAGTGAATTCACCTGTATCACACTACTGGACCTCTGTAAGACAGTCTCTAAATCTAATTCCTCCACCTCCTGCCTTGACCCTATACCAACAGCATTCTTCAAGCGGGTGTTTGATAGTGTCTCAAATCATGTGCTGAAGATCATAAATACGTCGCTTCAAACAGGCATCTTCCCAGATGCCTACAAAACAGCTGTTGTAAGACCGCTATTAAAGAAACCCAACCTCGACGCCGATGCACTGAAAAACTACAGACCGATATCAAACCTCACATTCATTAGTAAGATACTTGAGAAGGAAGTTTCACTACAAATAAACTCCTTTCTGAAAGAAAATAATGTCATGGAGGAATTTCAATCAGGTTTTAGAACATATCACAGCACTGAAACTGCTCTTACTAAAATAGTGAGTGATCTCAGACTAAACTCTGATGCTAATAAGGTCTCAATTCTCGTCCTATTAGATCTAAGTGCAGCGTTCGATACGATCGACCATGATATCCTAATCAATCGTCTCGAACAGTTAGTTGGTCTTTCTGGCAGCGTGTTAAATTGGTTCAGAACATACATTACAGGGAGAAAGTTTTATGTCAAGCTTGGAGATCATGTGTCTGAGAAATATGACAGCGATTTCGGAGTCGCACAAGGGAGCTGCCTTGGTCCACTACTATTCTCACTATACATGTTACCACTCGGGGACATCATTAGAGAGCACAACGTATGTTTCCACAGCTATGCCGATGACACGCAACTGTACATTTCCGCTGAACCAAATGATACTTCAGCTATAGGCTCCATTACGAACTGTCTTCTAGCAATAAATAAATGGATGAGCAATAACTTCTTGAAGCTAAACGAGGACAAAACTGAAGTCCTACTGATCGGCCCTAAAGCAAAGAGGGATATGCTGCTTAATAATCTAGGGAAACTGACATCATTGATTAAACCTGAGGTTACAAGTCTAGGTGTTATTCTCGACTCAGACCTAAGCTTCAAGTCCCATATTAACAAGGTGACGAAAACATCATTCTTTCACCTTAGAAACATTGCTAAAGTAAGACCACTTATAAACCAAAAAGATGCTGAAAAACTGATTCATGCCTTTGTCTCAAGCCGGCTCGATTACTGTAACACACTTTTTACTGGCCTTCCTAAAAAAACGACTGCAAGACTTCAGCTCATTCAAAACTCTGCAGCTCGACTTCTAACTAGAACCAAGAGGAGAGAGCACATTACTCCGGTCCTAGCTACTCTGCACTGGCTGCCAGTAACATGTAGGGTTGATTTTAAGGTCCTCCTCCTTATATACAAAGCCCTTAATGGGCGAGGCCCAAAGTACATTGCTAATTCCCTTGCCAATTATGCACCCTCAAGAACACTAAGATCATCTATCGCAGGTTTATTAGAGGTTCCCAGCAACAGTCAGAAGAAGATCGGGAGCGCAGCCTTTGCCAACTATGCCCCAAAGCTTTGGAACACATTACCTTTAGAGATCAGGGAAGCCAGCTCACTAAATATTTTTAAAAGAAAGCTAAAAACGCACTTCTTCAATATAGCCTTCAACTAGCTTATCTGCACCTGCCCACTGCTCATTTGCCAGCTATTGCACTCCTCTAACTAGCTCATCTGCACCTGCCTACTGCTCATTTGCCAGCTGCTGCACTTTAAATGTTTTATCTATTTATCTCTTATATTTCTACACAGTAATGCACATGGTCTTTAACTCCACAGACTGTGGGGGGATAACATTGGTACCACAAAGCCAAGTTGGCAAGGGAATTAGCAATGTACTTTGGGCCTCGCCCATTAAGGGCTTTGTATGTAAGGAGGAGGACCTTAAAATCAACCCTACATGTTACTGGCAGCCAGTGCAGAGTAGCTAGGACCGGAGTTATGTGTTCTCTCCTCTTGGTTCTAGTTAGAAGTCGAGCTGCAGAGTTTTGAATGAGCTGAAGTCTTGCAGTCGTTTTTTTAGGAAGGCCAGTAAAAAGTGTGTTACAGTAATCGAGCCGGCTTGAGACAAAGGCATGAATCAGTTTTTCAGCATCTTTTTGGTTTATAAGTGGTCTTACTTTAGCAATGTTTCTAAGGTGAAAGAATGATGTTTTCGTCACCTTGTTAATATGGGACTTGAAGCTTAGGTCTGAGTCGAAAATAACACCTAGACTTGTAACCTCAGGTTTAATCAATGCTGTCAGTTTCCCTAGATTATTAAGCAGCATATCCCTCTTTGCTTTAGGGCCGATCAGTAGGCCTTCAGTTTTGTCCTCGTTTAGCTTCAAGAAGTTATTGCTCATCCATTTATTTATTGCTAGAAGACAGTTCGTAATGGAGTCTATAGCTGAAGTATCATTTGGTTCAGCAGAAATGTACAGTTGCGTGTCATCGGCATAGCTGTGGAAACATACGTTGTGCTCTCTAATGATGTCCCAGTCCAGGACTGGGTTAGATTGGGGATAACGGTGTTTACATGTGGCTGTCCTGTAGTCCAGGGGGCCATTCCACTAAAGGTGGATCAGTATAGCGGCGATTGAAATAAATCAGGCGATCAGGCAACTCGGGATTGGAATTCAAGCCTCAGGTGATTCCTCGAACGAGGATCAGGCTTGTGTGACGAGTGTTCACAGAACACCGGCTTACAAATCTTCGATATGGGCGCGTGCACGCAGACATAAAGAGCCCCGAAGAGTCGATCTGTCGAAATGAAGATACTCCACTCTGCAGGGGTCCTACATTTGCGCAGCATTCCGAATTATTGATTTTTATGAAGACGGAAAAATAAGATGTAAAATAGTGCAATACTGCCGCAATTAACAAGGCGAGGGAAATGGTTTGGCAAGAAATTGCTGACCGATTAAATGCGTAGGTCATACTAGCCCCAGTTATTGTTATATGTTCATATTTTAATAAATGAATATTTACTACTGTGGTGATATAGGCAGCAGGCTACCAGCCGTCATATCGCCACAATGGCCTAGTGGTATCGACCGCTGCCATAGGATTTATTCGTCATTTTATATCGGTGGTTCAAATCCCTCTTCAGACGCACTTTTTACTGCATTTCATTGTCTGAATCTAATCTAAAATCTCATCTAAAAAAGTATGTAGGCTATAAAATTATGGTGCAGGCTAATTTACAAGAACTGACACGATTACAATGGTGTTTGAAGCCTTTGCATGAAATCTTCGGTTAAATGTAAAAAAAAAAAAAAACGTATTCAAGTCTTGAACACACAACCTTTGGAAGTCTAGCTGGCTGCCTTAACCACTGCGCCAACCGGACCGCTGTGATGACAGCAATGCAAGTTGAAACAATTTCCTTTTTTTTTTTTACACTCTTCTTTATTGATCTATCGATCTATCTATCACACTTTCAAAATATCAAGTTATCTATCACACAATCAAACTATCTATCGATCGATCACACTTTCAAAATATCTAATTATCTATCTATCACACAGTCAAACTATCTAATCTATCTATCTCGTGTGAAGTGGGAACTAATATTTCCTAAAAGACACATGAGGAACTGTCGTTCGGGGTTTAGTTTCCGGCTGTGAGCCTTTTTTGACGCACGTATTACTATAGCCAGCGTTTTAGCCTGGTCGCGACCAGGCTAGTTATATCTGACTCAGAAGGAGCTCAACCAAGCAGCGAATTATTTGAGCCACATTGATGGAACCGAACGCAAGCTAACATTATCGCCGATTAGAACTTTATCGAGGCTTAGAAGATAATCGACCTTAGTGGAATGGGCCCCAGGACTGGGTTAGATTGGGGATAACGGTGTTTACATGTGGCTGTCCTGTAGTCCAGGGGCCCATTCCACGAAGGTCGATTATCTTCTAATCCTCGATAAAGTTCTAATCGGCGATAATTTTATCTTGCGTTCGGGTCCATCAATGTGGCTCAAATAATTCGCTGTTTGGTTGCTATGCAACATAGCCTCCCGAGTTATTCTGGTCGCGAGCAGGCTAAGAGGCTGGCTAAAGTAATGCGTGCGTCAACATTGTCTCACAGGCGGAAACTATATCCCGAACGACAGTTCCATCAAGTGTCTTTTAGGAAATATTAGTTCCCACTTTTTACGAGATAGATAGATAGTTTGACTGTGTGATAGATAGATAATTTGATAATTTGAAAGTGTGATAGATAGATAGATCGATAGATAAATAAATTAAAAAGTGTACAAAATAAAATAAAATAAATAGGTATGTCTATTAACTTGCATTGCTTTTGACACAGCGGTCTGGCTGGCGCAGTGGTTAAGGCAACCAGCTAGAGTTCCGAAGGTTGCGAGTTCGAGACTTGAATGCGTTTTTTTTTCTTTCATTTAACCGAAGATTTCATGCAGGCTTCAAACACCATTGTAATCGTGTCAGTTCTTGTAAATTAGCCTGCACCACAATTTTATAGCCTACATACTTTTTTAGATGAGATTTTAGATTAGATTCAGACAACGAAATGCAGTAAAAAGTGTGTCTGAAGAAGGATTTGAACCACCGATTTAAAAAGACGAATAAATACTATAGCAGCGGTCGATACCACTAGGCCATTGTGACGATATGACGGCTTGTAGCCTGCTGCGGATATCACCACAGTAGTAAATATTAATTTATTAAAATATGAACATATAACAATAACTGGGGCTAGTATGACCCTAGTATGCACTATTTAATCTTATTTTTCCGTCTTCATAAAGATCAATAATTCGGAATGCTGCGCAAATGTAGGACCCCTGCAGAGTGGAGTATCTTCATTTCGACAGATCGACTCTTCGGGGCTCTTTATGTCTGCGTGCACGCGCCCATATCGAGGATTTCTAAGCCGGTGTTCTGTGAACACTCATGACACAAGCCTGATCCTCGTTCGAGGAATCACCTGAGGCTTGAATTCCAATCCCGAGTTGCCTGATCGCCTGATTTATTTCAATTGCCGATATACTAATCCACTTTAGTGGAACGGCCCCCAGGACTGGGTTAGATTGGGGATAACGGTGTTAACATGTGGCTGTCCTGTAGTCCAGGACTGGGTTAGATTGGGAAACTAGCCCTGATATATCAACCCCACACAGCGGGAGAGAGCAGGACTGTCAGACAATGCAGGTACTGACTGACTTACACTGCACTGGCAGCATTGGTTTTACAACAGTGCAATGACACTCACCAATAACAAAGACTTACCATCCATCTCACTGTCTTTCATCTCCACTCTTCCTCTGTCCTCTTGATTCACCGTCACTCCCTCCTCCCTCCTTTGGTTTCCTCCATCCTCTTCTTTCACCATCACACCATTCTCCTCTACATCCTCTTCCTCCAGCTTCACTGCCACCATCTCTGGACCCCACTGTGGGCTTTTCAGGGCTGGAGAACCACAGCCAGATCCAGGGGACTCGGTGCATTCTGGTTCATACATGGTTACCATGGTTACATGAGCTGAAGAGGACCTGCGGCTAGAAACACTGGAGGCAGAAACAACGCAGGTCGATTAGACATGACAGACAAACAGTTCACTGAACTCCCATCTAGACTGACAGGACACGTCCTGCAAATGCAATAATAATATTACTGATGGCATTTGCTGTAATTAAAGGGTCTGGAAAGTAAACATTAAATGGTTCCAATTGTATTTTGTGTCCAGGAAAAATGTTAACACATAATAAACTATGAAAATAATCTTCTAGTTAGGCTCTACTTCCTGGTCAGACAGTTCTGAGGCTGTGTGGGCGTGGCCTTTGCACGCTTGACTGGCAGCTCCCTTCCAAGCCAGCTTGCTGCCTTATCATACATGACATTCATCTGTTAGACGTGCTTATAGTTCTGCCCTTTAACACTGGAGGCGCCGACGTTTTTTTACCTACTAAAGCGCGAAGAGGTGTGGAATCACACGACCACTAATCACAATGGGGGTGTGTGTACTGACCCACAAAAATCGCTGGATGGCGATGTCACGCAAGAAGCGTGAACACGCAACAGAAACGCACCGCGGGGGACCATCAACCCTCTCCCCACTGCCCGCAGCGCAGAGCGCATGTCTTAGTTGTTATGCATGTTATATATATATATATATATAATAACGTATGCATGTATGTAACGTAAGTGGAGAGGAGATTGATCTAGGAGATTGATCGAGACTGCGGGAGTTTTCATTACTAACGAATGAAAGTTGATTAGCATTATTAAAAAATAACTAATATATATATTGCAATGTTGTCCCTTTCACACATAGTTCCAAGTAATTTCCTTGGAATCTGAAGCTGTGTGGACCAGGTATCTGTATTTTCACACAATGACAAACATGTGATGCGTTTTATATTATATTCTTTGAACAACAGAACGGGACAGGCGCCAGAAACTGCCATAATATACCATACATATATCTGCCATATATTGTACCTCCGTTTTATATTGACAAAATATTATGATAAATACATATAGGGCGGAGCTATGATATGTGGTGTGTGGCTAGATATTTTCATGTAGCACTGTGACTGTGCCTATCTGTGGATTATTATTTATAAATAGTGGTCTCCTGAGAGGAGCGACTTGAAGGAGGAGAAAATGGTTACAGAAACACACCGTTGGGACGTGGTGGAGCGGGGGAAACCCGATGTCTTTGTTCATTGATCAGAAACGATCGAGAGCCATCAACTCTCCCCCCATCAACATCAAGTTTGAACGAATTGTCTGAACGAACATTTATTTCACCATATTACGTGACTTATGCACCTTAGGTTTTTGTGAACGGGACGATCAGAAAGAGATTAGTTTACCACGAAACAAGGAATGCAAAATCAAAAAAACAACGCATTACATTGGCCGTCCTATTGAGATGATAACTGTTTACAGATTGAACTCATTATCACTATTAGGCTACCGAGTCTCGATCTCAAATGGCATTCAATTGTCAGGATTCATCTTTGATAAACAATGGCCTACTAATCAATCGTTGATGATTACATAATCAAATGTAGCCCGCAGCGCATGTCTTATTGAGTACACATTTCACGGCAAGAGAATTCCGATTTGTGGCAAACACCCAACAATTGTTCGTTCACTAAACATTATAACATGAACACAGTGAGGATTCAAACAAACAAAATAATTAATACACATCATTTCATTTATAATGTGCAGTAAACAAACAAAATAATGTATACTCTCTGCAATTGGCTAATGGTGCCAAAATCAACTATCCAAATATGAATCTGCGTATATCTATGTACAACCTTGTTGTAGCCTATTATTATCATGGTCGACATGAGAATTGTTGGCTACTTCATATCACAACTGAACATTCATATATATAGCCTATTGCATTATTTGAAAATTGACAGCGCTGTACATAGTGTCATTCAATGCACAAGCACGTAATTTCAAACGATTTTGGTCGACAGCGAAATACATTATCAATATCTTATTATCAATTGTCAATATACTCTCTCCCTTCTTCTCCTTACTTTCCTGTCTGTTTTCACTATATCTGGGACTGCCCCACTCAGAAATATCCGTTCGTTATATCGTTGATTCTGGTGGGGGATGGTTTGAAGGGCTTGTTGGAGGCATCCTTTGTGTGGTGATCGGAAACGATCAGAAAGAGATCATTGAGAATAAGATGACCCTCCCCCATGCATCAACCATCAATTGTCAGGATTCATCTGTGATAAACAATTGCCTACTAATTACATGCCATTGAATATGTTTGCATATGAACACACTTATTCCTACATTATCAATATCTTATTATCAATTGTCAATACTCTCTCCCTTCTTCTCCTTACTTTCCTGTCTGTCTTCACTATATCTGGGACTGCCCCACTCAGAAATATCAGTTCGTTATATGATTACAGGCATAATCATCGCCGACATCATTTTATTTGATGTACACATTTCACGGCAAGAGACAGTTTATTCTCCCAACAATTGTTTGTTCACTGCACAACATGAACACAGTGAGGATTCAAACAAACAAAATAATGAATACACTCTGCAATTGGCTACTACTACAACGTGGTCTACAGTGATATACAAAAAATACATTATATACAGGGGTGCACATAACTTTTTGGGGCCAGTGCTCAGAGGAGCACCTAGGGATGCTGCTTGGTGCTCCCCGAGCTCACGAGTCACGACCCGTCCCACAGGATGGATAAAAAAGGGATACATGGATAACTTATATTAGCAAAACGACATTTATTCAAAAATAAGATGAACGAACAAATGATTGTGTGCAAAACAAAAGAAACAAATGAAAAATCAAATGACTGCTCTTTAAGCATGAAAGTCTGTCAGACTCCTTTAAACACAATGAAATCAACTGACATCTCTTTAAGCACTAACTGAATGTCTGTTCTTTAAATACAATGAAATCAACTGATATCTCTTTAAGCACTGCTCTGTTCTGTAAACACTGAAATCAACTTTCAACAAAAAGTTACAGCCTAAGCATTTACTTATGCTACAAGCTTAATCATCATCATCACTGCTCTCTTGACTGTTGTTAATACTGTCCTCAATTTCAACCATGGTAGAGGATGTTGTAGGCCAGGGGTCGGCAACCTATGGCACGCGTGCCAGCAGTGGCACGCGACAGCTTAAACAGTGGCACGCAAGCAATAAGTGCGAGAATGGGAGAATGTTTTTTTTTATTTTTATGTTGGCTGCGTTCGTAAATTCGCGCACACTGGGTTCAACGTCACAAAAGTAATTTGATTGGACTAGAGGCGGTCTCAGGGACAATCCGGCGCTCTCAGGGCGAATTTACGAATGCAGCCCTAGTCTCTCATCCACTCCACGAGAGTCGTATTCTGGCGCCAATTTTCAAAGTAAAATTCTGAATTTTGTCTCACCCTGCTGTCTCACCCCGTTGAATGTCACCCTGCGTCTGATCCTGATATTATATATATATTATATATATATATAGCCAGGGTAGGTTGTTAACTTCATAGTCAAGCGATCTGCACTGACACACCGGCAGTTTCAGTCCCTGCTTGAAGAAATGGACTGCGTCTACAAGGATCTCCCTCTCCTAAGCTGCGGGAAAGTTTTGGACCGGTTTGTCGGCTGCTTTGATGCCATAAAGGCCTTCCTGGCTGAAAAAGGCCAAGACTATCCAGAACTCGAGGACAATAAGTGGGTTGTGAAACTCATGTTCCTCGCAGATATTACTGGACACCTGAACGCTCAATCTCCGTCTGCAAGGTATGTATGTATCGTAATGTGTATGTGTGTGTTTTCAGTTTTTTTTTTAAGTCTATTTTTTATTTCTATTAATATAACTAAAATGTTTTACATCTAGTTTTAGTTGTTAGTTTAGTTTTAGTTAACTATAATAATATTGTTGTGTGTGTGTGTGTGTGTGTGTGTGTGTGTGTGTGTGTGTGTGTGTGTGTGTGTGTGCGTGCGTGTCGTGAGCGTGCAAGTGCAACGTGCAACAATAAGTCTTATCTTATTTTATCTTCAGGTGCGGACCGTGCGGGGCAAACAGTTCTGGATATGTACGACTCGAGACATGGGCGGCTTTTGTGGGAAAGCTGGCAGTTCTTTCAAGGGACGTCGCTACCTCCACTTTCCGCTACCTCGGACACTTACGGGAGCTGTCAGTGACGCACAGCATCAGCACCACTGAAATATGCGAATACATCAGAATGCTTGAGTCAGAGTTCAAAACACGCTTTCAGGAGTTTCAGAAGTATGGGCCCATGTTCTCTTTCCTGATAAAACCAGACAGCTTTGCCGTCTGACAACTGACCACTCCGAAGCTTGTCTGTTACTTAAAGTGACCAAGTACCACCCCCAGATAATGGAGTTGAGCAAAGGAAAACAGGGCCAGGGATCACATTGATTGTTAGGACTGTTTACATGGCTTTGCATAGGTCTTTGCAACAACAACAAAAAATGTTTGTTGTGGTTGGAATAAAAGAATAAAATGTAAGTAACAACCAAATAATTATATAAATATAAATTATAATTCATACAAGTAAGACCCTTGTATAATCACCATCCAGTTAGGCCTACTTATTAAAATGATAACCATAGGGAGCGCAGTTAGCAACTTTGTTAGAAATTGAGCGCTCCAATTTGCTTAAAGTTGTGCTACGCATCACAAAGTTTTAGTTGTCTTAGATGTTATGTTGGTAATTTTGTTCAAGTTTCAGTTAGTTGACTGTTAGGCCTGTTTATTTAGCATACATGGCTTTGCATACATAGCTCTTTGCTGAAAATTGTTGTTCATGTTGTGGAATAAAATTGCAGATCTGTTCGTCTGTTTGGTTTGGTTTGATGTCGAGTCATAATTAATGTTGATATTGTGGTTGGCACACTGACTAACAAGAAAATGTAAAAATGGCACTTCATATAAAAAAGGTTGCCTACCCCTGTTGTAGGCTATCACTTTAAATAGCTCATTATTTTGATTGTGCAACAAAGTCTTTTTTTTTTTCTTCTAATATAATTCCCAACCATATTCCCTGGGTCAGGGGTCGAGGTGCGATAATGAAGCTGTAAAACAAACGTCTGAACGTTTGAAAGCTTCAGAGAAAAGAAACGTGAAGTGCCTTGGTGTTGTTTTTCCTTTTAGCGACGAGTCGTTCGGGACTGAATTTTCACGTGTCGGCGTGATAACCATGCGATGCGCGATACGCGGAATGAAAGTACAAGTTACGATACTTTCCGAATGTTTTCGTGAGGGGAGTCGCCGTGGTCGTCGTCGGTGGGTACATTGTGGTCATGAAAGGATATGGTATTGGTATTAACGGGCAGTCAGCAGTTAGCAGTAGGAGTTTTGAGGAAGTCAATTCCTCTCCCAGCGCTTCCAGCTGTTGGTGCGCAAGAGCGCGTTCATGCCGCTGATCCTCCGCGCAACATGCATTTTGGCGACGCATGCGCACTGGCGCACCAGTTATGTGCACCCCTGATTATATACAATATTATAAATATCCGTTTGTTATATAATATTCGTTGATGAACTACTTTGCTGTGGTACCTATGTAATACCACACAGCTTGATAGGTACATACTGTGCAGTGCATCATTCATAACTGTACATAGGCTACACATATCATAATATCTTATCACTATTGCATGGAACTTGGGTAAACCCGCTGTGAAAAAAAACCCTCAGCTCCAACAAATCTGAAGGGATTGGGAGACATACTGTACAGTTTATCATTTTCATAACTGTCTGTACATATACATATCTTATGTATCACTATTGCTATATATAGCCTATATATAAACACATTATGTTACAAATATCAGTCTTATCCACTGTATCTAATTCAGCACTGAAGCCTGAAGGTTGAGCACAGTGTGTGCCCCCTTGCTACCTCTGCTGATATAAAAGAGAATTGCAGCCTTGGAGAAAAAGATGGCAGCCGAATCCCAAGGCAAATACACAGACACTAGGGCTGTTACGATTATTCGACGTCGTCGACGTCATCGACTACGTCAATACGTCGGTTAGCGTAAAATGCGTCGGTTAGTCGTAAAAAAAAATATGACGATTTTTTTTTTTTAAACCTTTATTTTACCAGGCGAGACAATTAAGTGTATGAGTGAAAAATGGATAGCTACTAGCTAATGTTACACAAGCAATGTAGCTCACCACAGTTCGTATGTCTTGTCTTCTGGTGTTAGTAACGTTAGCTATGTAGCTGGCTAGCTACGGTAGCCTATTGTCATTGTGGTGCGAGCACCTACTGTACGTTATCTAGCTCGTAGCTCGCATGCTACGTTAGCATCAATTTAGCTAATCATAACATAGCAGCGAGAGTAACGTTAGCTAGCTATGTGTTGTGGTGATGGACAGACTTCTAAATGGCCATGTTGGCATTCAAGTTGGCTAAACATAGCAGTGAGGTGGAGACAAATATTTTTTGTTTTTTTTTTACAGTACAAAAATCATCGCTAGACTTAGCGATAAATTAGTCGTTAGACTAATCGAATAATCGATAAAATAATCGCTAGATTAATCGTTAGAAAAATAGTCGTTTGGGACAGCACTAACAGACACACACAGAAATACTGCAAAATCGCTTTATACTAACTCGATTTGGAAAATGTAAAGATGCTGGGTGGTAGAACGCACATATCTAGGAAAAGTCATGAAAGGAGGGTCCTGAAATTTGATCGAGTGCAAAGGTAGATTTTTTTTTGTACTCACTGGTGCTGTTTAACACCTCACGGCTGATTAAGTGTTAACTACCAACTGTTTAATTACCAACTGTTTAATTACCAACTGCCCTTTAATTACCAACTGTTTAATTACCTACTGTTTAATTACCAAATGTTTAATTACCTACTGCCCTTTAACTACCAACTGTTTAATTACCAACTGCCCTTTAATAACTGTTAAGCTGCTGTTGAAATGTGTAAATACTGAGCTAATACAATTACAAATGGACTTATGCACCTGCAGTTAGGGATGGGACGATTATCGTGTTTATCGTTAATCGCGATAAAAACACCCGCGATAACTTTATCGTGGAGAATTTAAATTAGTTGAATAATCGTATATATATATATATATATATTTTTTTTTTATTATTATTTTTAAATGACTGGACTTTTTAAATAGGCACTACATTTTATAAACACTGCTTTGTCTGTCTGTTTTTATTGTATGTATTAATGTATGTGACCTATGTGTGTTTATTTATTTTTTGCTTAATATTTTTATTGAGTTTCACAGAGACATGTACACAACAGGACATAACAACAACAACAACTAGTACTCGTGGGGGAGGTTATTGTCCCATTAATAGTAGAAAACTAGTTTTGCACTTTGTTATGCAGTACATTGTCCATAAACAATAACAGAAAATGTTCTTTCTCTTTTTCTTTTTTTTTAAACAAACTAACAAACAAAAAACAAAGACAAACAAAACAAAACAAAAACAAAAAAACAGGGGGGGGAGGAGGCCATGTCACATATCAGAAATAAACAGAAAAGAAAATGACACAACAAATGCCATAATATATGGGGGGGATCACCCCCATCGGAGACAGCATCCATGTCTTACAGTCCTAAACACAGCGGCAGCACAACACCAGCACAGTAAATAATATTGTGACCCATACATTGTAGATCTGTTACACATTAGTCTTGTGTACTTTCTTGAGTGTAATCCACCAAACCTTTCATTACAATGGCAGCCAGTCTGGTACCAATATAATCTAAGAACGGAGACCAAATCTTATAGAATGTCTTTATCTTACACTTAGACCTATATGTCAGATATTCCATAGGAATCATATCAAAAATTACCTTGTGCCATCCAGCTATTGTAGGCGGTTTGCAGTCTATCCATTTCAGCAATATATTTTTCCTTGCACAAAAAGTGAGGATACACAGAAGTCTTTTGGAATGCATACTTTTAAGTTGTTTGTCTGGCAACCCAAACAATAGACACATGGGGTCCTTATCCAATGTAACATCTAGAATTAGATGAATTTTATCCACTATACCTTTCCAGTAATCATCTATATATCTACAAGTCCAAACACAATGAACAAAGCTCCCAACGTCGGTAATACACTTTGTACACATTTCCGATTTGTTATGATCCATTTTATGTCTAAGTTGGGGAGTAATCTGCAAACGTTGTAGTAGTCTAAATTGCGTTTCCTTCGTCCTATTACAGATTGAGATGTCGTTTGCCGAATGCCATATTAGCGACCGTTGCTTCATCAGTATTAATGTTCAGGTCATTATTCCAGTCTTTGGGCGTAAATGCAGGTTTGCCTTTATCATATTTCGAAAGTGCTCTATACCCAAGCCCCAGAATGCCTCTCGTCTTTCCAGCAGAGACTATCTCCTCCAGCGGAGAGGGTTGGTGACAGAGGCCAGTGTCTTTTTGGCTATTTAAAAAACTTCGTATCTGAAGGTATCTGAAAAACTCATTTCGTGGTAGGTCATATTTCTTACATAATTGGTCAAATGAAAGTAGTATTTCCGTATCATATAAATGTCCGATAGTAACCATCCCTTTGCTGTCCCACCGCTTGAAACCCCTATCCGTGGCACCAGGGGAGAAGTCTATGTTACCCCAAACTGGCGAGAGGGAGGATGTCATAATCGTATGTTATAAATAAATAGTAATATAATTGAGATTTCTCACATGAGCCGCGCGCGAATATCCTCACAGAAATTTGTCTCGCGCAATTGTTCAGCCTGCATGGGTAACGTGACTGTCAAGTCAGCCTTGTCAGTCAGTCACTAACGTATGCTAGCCTTCTCACCATGGCTGCATCGGCCCCGTGTCCATTGCCTCACCTTTCCAGGGTTGCACGCAGGCTTCTATGCATACCTGCAACTAGTGTTCCTTCAGAGAGAGTGTTTAGTGCCAGTGGGCACATACTCACACCTCTCCGAGCACAGCTAAAGGCAGAAAAAGTGAACATGTTGACATTTTTGCACTTTAACCTATCTTGAAGCTTTCAAGTCTCTAAGCCACAAGGCTAGCACTCAGTTTGATGACAGAAAAGTGTCAGTGTTCAAGTTTTGTTTGACAGTATTTTTTTCCTTTATTTATGCAGTGATACCTTATAATTTATCATTACCTTATTTAAGATTTTATTAAAGATTTTTATTTTTGTCAAGATGTTTTTAAAATGATGTTAATGTTATTAACATGATTCAATAAAAATACAACAAAATCTAAGTTAAAGTGATTACAGTGTGTTTTATTGGCATTCTAAAAAAAAGTTTTTTGTTTTTTTAAATTCTCGCGATAATATCATGGATCGCGATTATTTTGCCCCTGATAATCGTGACATGACATTTTCTAATGGAGCCTAATAAGATTGTCCTTCTGGTGGTTCTGTCCTTCTGCCTCTGCATCAGGGGACGCAAGGTGTGTCCTCTGGCTCTCTGACACTGAGTAAGCAGAAGCCTCCATCTCTCTGCCCAGATGGACAGTTCACAGTGCAGGGAATCCTACCAACACAGATCATCACAATAAAACAGTGACGAAATGTAATCAAAACATTGAACATTTCTTTTTCCAGAATTGGAAAACAGTAGCCAAGCTACAGTTAGGTCCATTTGGACTCTTTGACAGTACTGTTGTTATTTTAGTTGTTTACCAAAATATATTCAAGTTATAGTCATAGAATGAATAATGGCCTTAAAGTGCAGACTGTCAAACACCCTCTTTAATTTGAGGGTATCCAGATCCAAGTTGGAGGAATGGTTTAGATGTTACAGCTCTTTAATACGTGGCACCCTCCTTTTCAAGGGACCAAAAGCAACTGGCCCAATGACGTGACGTCCAAACCCCTTTATGAAGTGAAAATAAGGAAAATGTTTATAAAAAAACATTTATTGAATCTATTAATCTCTGTTTATTAAATGATATGAAAATGTTTTGAGAGTGTAGCATAGCCTAGTGTTACTGACATGCTGGACATACCCTCACTGCCTTACAAAGGTCAAGAGCTATTAGACTATTTACTCACAACATGTCATACCGGATAACTGGCATGGGGAAATGTTAGAAATGAAATAAAACCTAAAACCTCTCTAACCCTAACCCATATATTTAAATATAACAAACAATATGACGTCTAGGGCTGCAACAACGAATCGATGAAATCGATAATGAAATTCGTTGGCGACGAATTCCATTATCGATTCGTCGGGTCTTGTTCCATAACAAACCTACTTCCTGTTGACGGACGTCACGGTGTAGGCATCATAGCGAATCATAGCGCTACCTATGGCCGGAAAGGGCAGAACCTATGACCGGAACCGGAAAAGTGGGAAAATCCGGTACCTACACCGGCGCGGCGGCTACATTTAAATCATGCTACTCAAAAGCCTTGAGAGTGAAGCTGTCTGCTGTCTGCTGTCAGGACATGCTAGTGAGTTAGCTAGCAGGGTTAGCTCGCTGCTGCCGCTAGCTGACTGTCACTACGCTGCTCGTCCAGCTGTAGGCTGCGTAGCTGTGCTGAGAACCAGAACACTAACTATGTTTCTATAGAGGAGGGTTACACTAACTATGTTTCTATAGAGGAGGGTTACACTAACTATGTTTCTATAGAGGAGGGTTACACTAACTATGTTTCTATAGAGGAGGGTTACAGCACTAACTATGTTTCTATAGAGGAGGGTTACAGCTAACTATGTTTCTATAGAGGAGGGTTACATCTAACTATGTTTCTATAGAGGAGGGTTACAGCTAACTATGTTTCTATAGAGGAGGGTTACACTAACTATGTTTCTATAGAGGAGGGTTACACTAACTATGTTTCTATAGAGGAGGGTTACAGCTAACTATGTTTCTATAGAGGAGGGTTACAGCTAACTATGTTTCTTTAGAGGAGGGTTACACTAACTATGTTTCTATAGAGGAGGGTTACACTAACTATGTTTCTATAGAGGAGGGTTACACTAACTATGTTTCTATAGAGGAGGGTTACACTAACTATGTTTCTATAGAGGAGGGTTACAGCTAACTATGTTTCTATAGAGGAGGGTTACACTAACTATGTTTCTATAGAGGAGGGTTACACTAACTATGTTTCTAAAGAGGAGGGTTACACTAACTATGTTTCTATAGAGGAGGGTTACACTAACTATGTTTCTATAGAGGAGGGTTACACTAACTATGTTTCTATAGAGGAGGGTTACAGCTAACTATGTTTCTATAGAGGAGGGTTACAGCTAACTATGTTTCTATAGAGGAGGGTTACACTAACTATGTTTCTATAGAGGAGGGTTACACTAACTATGTTTCTATAGAGGAGGGTTACACTAACTATGTTTCTATAGAGGAGGGTTACAGCTAACTATGTTTCTATAGAGGAGGGTTACAGCTAACTATGTTTCTATAGAGGAGGGTTACAGCTAACTATGTTTCTATAGAGGAGGGTTACACTAACTATGTTTCTATAGAGGAGGGTTACACTAACTATGTTTCTATAGAGGAGGGTTACACTAACAATGTTTCTATAGAGGAGGGTTACAGCTAACTATGTTTCTATAGAGGAGGGTTACACTAACTATGTTTCTATAGAGGAGGGTTACAGCTAACTATGTTTCTATAGAGGAGGGTTACACTAACTATGTTTCTATAGAGGAGGGTTACAGCTAACTATGTTTCTATAGAGGAGGGTTACACTAACTATGTTTCTATAGAGGAGGGTTACAGCTAACTATGTTTCTATAGAGGAGGGTTACAGCTAACTTCCTATTGTTTTATTATATAAGTACTGCTGGGTTCAGCTCTTCCATGGTCTCCTGCTCTCCATGCAAATGCGTTAGTGTGAGTTCTGGCGAAGCGTCAGCTAAATGACTGTAATGTAATGCGATAGCCAGTGAGTGTTTGCTCGCATTCATGAATTCAATATTGCATGACAAGTGTATTTAGCTAGCTGGCTAACGTCAGTGGTAGAGCAGAGGTGATAAGCTAAAGGCTAGCTAGTGGTAGCCTACCAAACTACCCGTGAGTTAGAGTGAGGCACTGACTGTAGCCTAGCCTATTGTATGGAGTGAGAGGACACATTGCATTGTTTTGGAGCATATCTGTTATATAAAAACATTAGTGTCTTGTCTGTAGCCTATATTGCACTTTGGGTTACTGACCTTTACATTAAGCAAAGTTATTACCTAAAACAATGCATGTATTGAGCTAGAGTTCAACTACTTTATTGAAACAATCTACCGCCATAGCCCCTGGCCTGTTGTTATACCTATTTGATGTAGCAAAGCCTTTTTTATTTATATTATTTGTTATTAATACTTATTCATTTTGCACATGTATATGTATAGGCCTGGCTGATTTAGAAAACATAAAATAAAATTTGCAAAAGAAAAAATAATCGAAAAATAATCGGCAGATTAATCGATTATCAAAATAATCGTTAGTTGCAGCCCTAATGACGTCATAATAATATGATTGTTATGCTTTGAAGCATTCTGTCCTAAACTGGCAGTCAGCCAATGTCATCCGGGATAACAAGCAGTCTGGAGCAATTTGATGACATGTTATCAGACAGGACGTTACACAATGATGACATGTTATCAGACAGGACGTTACACAAAGGGGTAGTGGTGGTCTAGTGCAGTGGTTCCCAACCGGGGACCCCTAGGGGTACGTGAGGGGATTGCAGGGGGTACGTGGAAAGATTTGGAATTATAATTTATTTCCCCTTCCAAAAAAATAAATAAATACACAAGTCATTTCATAAACCTGTTGTTAAAATGGTACGCTGCAACTTAAGTTCCTCCCCGACAGGTGATGACTGTAACACAAGTGGTAGTCACGTCACATTTAAATCACATTCACAATCATTTTCGCGCTAAGTCAGCTAGGCCTGTTATGTTATGTCAGTTGGCAACCTACCGCAAAGATGGACAGATGGCTAAAACGACCAGCTACAGTAACGGTCAAGAAAACTGAGGCAAAAAAGAAAAAAGGACCCCGCTATTATCTGGAAACATATGTTTTGTGGGGATTTACATGTACATCGGCTAATCCACCACAGCCACAGTGCTTTTTCTGCTGCGAAGTCCTGGCTAATAATTCAATGAAGCCATCCCATTTACAGCGACCCCAGAGCACCAAACACCTAGCAACTGTTGGTAAAACTGACGACTTTTTCAAGCGAAACTGTAAGCCTGCTTGGTGCCAGTCTCCCCTAGCCCCCATAGTCAGGAGGGTCCTTATAGCAAAAGGCAAACTATACAGTTTATGTGTGCATGTGTGCCAAAATCTACTACAATGGCGCTACGTGTGGACACGGGATTTCTAGACGTTATTTGCGTTGATGGCCTTCCATAGTGGAGAAGCGCCATCAGTACCTTCGTGTGCTCGTCCAGACCAGGTGACACGGACATAAACTGATAACAAGTTCCGCCAACATTATATAGTGTTATATATATAACAACATTCTATAGTGTTATACATATATATAACAACATTGTATAGTGACAGAATAGCCTATCTCTGCAGACAGAAGTGGTCAGTAGTAGTGTTGTTCCGATACCGATACTAGTATCGGCATAGCCACCGATACGCACAAAAATGCTGGTATCGGTATCGGCGAGTACGAACAAATAATAACTCCCGATACCACGTTGCGTTTTTCTCAGCTTGTCTGTAACCTGACACCGCCTTCCTAACACAGACATGCGCAGACATGCCCAGGCATGCTCCTCCCAGAGCAGCTGCTCTCAACCAATGGCGTGGCAGCTTTTGTTTTCACTTCACTATCGCGGAAAAACAAACACGCATGCTATAGAGGAAAACATGTCGGCGGTTTGGAGATATTTCAAGGTGGATAGTCCGGTGTGTACAACGGCTAAATGCACAATTTGCGGTCTCAATGTGTCGAGGGGTGGCACTAAAGCTGCCAGTTTCAATACTAGCAACTTAATTAAGCATTTAAAGCTAAAACATATTAAAGAGCACGACGAGTTTCTGTCATCTACTGCAGCGACAGCGAGCAAGAGAACGGATGGAGCAAAACAACAAATGCTGAGTAGCTCATTCCATAAAAAGGACCAGTGGGACGCGACGAGTGAAATGGCAAGAAATATGACTGAGAAAATGTCTGAAATGATTGTGCTCTGTGACCTGCCCCTCTCCTTTGTTGACAATGTGGGATTCCGCCTTTTTATGGCTCACGCGGTACCTAAATACAAAATACCAGGTCGCAAATACATCACGGAGACGGCCGTCCCTGCCCTCAATAAGAAGGTGACTGAGCATGTTTCAGATAAGCTAGGAAAGGTGCAGGCCATCAGCTTCACTACGGATATTTGGACCAGCGACTTCTAAAATAGTATTATTCCCTCAGGTAGGCCTACATCTTATGTTAGTCTCAAATGGGCCTTATTTATTCCCTCAGGTAGGCCTACATCTTATGTTAGTCTCAAATGGGCCTTATTTTGTTTGTAAATGTTTACTTGCTGTTGCACTACTTGTACGGTTTTATATCTTAAAGTTATTTTGTTTGTAAATGTTTACTTGCTGTTGCACTACTACTACGACTGTTTTATATCTTAAAGTTATTTTGTTTGTAAATGTTCACTTGCTGTTGCACTACTACTACGACTGTTTTATATCTTAAATGGATATTGCACTGATTGGCATCTGTGAGAGCCACATTTCAGGTTTTATAAGGGGTTGATTTTCTTGTCACCATACCAGGTAGATAATTAAAAAAAGTTCTATAGCATTCACTCTCTGTTGGTCTTTTTTCCTGTTTTACAAAGGTTTTGAGCAGTGCCAGACTAAGTGTTAGCAATAATTTTACATCGAGGTGAGTATGCGTTTTTTTTTTTTTTTTCTTTTTTTTTTCAAAACGCCGTGGTATCGGATCGGTACTCGGTATCGGCAAGTACTGCACGGTCAGGTATCGGTATCGGTATCGGGATCAAAAAATGGTATCGGAACAACACTAGTCAGTAGTAACATGTTAGACAGTGAGACAGCGAGCTGAGACAAAGGCTTCTACTGACCTCCGACACTCAGAGTCTCCCGTTCTCCTTGTTGACTGTTGAGATGTTTTCCGCAGTAAAGGAAACCAAATACAGAGATGTAACTATTCTAACCGTTCTGCCATCACTACAGATGTTGCATTACTGCTGTAATGTTTGCCCTCTGTCACAGTTGTAAACTTAATAATCACTCGTAAGCTTCAGCACGGTGTGTGTTTACTGACTCCGCCATCTTAGATCGACTTCTCGTTCCCTGGTATCGCGGGAATAGACCACGTCGTTCTCCAAGTATATCCAGCTGCAGACATCAAATCTATCACCCGGAAACGTGATGGAGAGTGGTTGGAGCGCGTCATCATACCGCGCCTGCATATTTGCATAGACTACGTCATCGCCTTACTACGGTGGAAACGAAACCAAATGAACACATTCCCAGCAATGGATTCTACAGTTAGGCCTATATATATTTGGTCACAGACAGAATTTGTGTTATTTTAGCTGTTTACCAAAACATCTTAGTTACAGTCATACACAAGTTACAGTCATATAATGCATATGAATGAATGAATGAATCTTTATTTCGAACATGATTAAAAAAAACAAAAAACAAATAACAAATAACTAATATGTAGAGTACAGTCCTATCAATTGTTCGAAAAGGAGTAGGAAGAAGCCTGTCCTACCCCTGTTTATACTTAACAATTATGCTTACATTATATAATCCAATTAATTAATACATATATTTCAGTATCATCCGTTCTAATACTTTTTCATTAAAAATAATTTAAACCTTTTTTTAAATAGAGCAATAGAGCAATATTTCTGCTTTCCTTCATATTTTCTTCATATTTTTGACATTAGGAACAAGTTATTAGTGTGATCACGATATCCGACCTTATGTACAATCCTCATAGCTTTTTTCTGTAGTGTAATCAATGGGTTTAAAGTGCTTTTATATTCATTTCCCCATATCTCCACACAGTAACTCAAATAGGGTAAGACAAGACAACAATATAGAGTATACAACATCCTCTGTTCCAGAATATGTTTTGCCCTGCACAATACTGCAATACTCCTTGATACTTTGGATCTAACGTATCTTATATGAGATTTCCAACAGAATTTACTGGGCTTAAAGTGCAGACTCTCAGCTTTAGGTTAAGGGTATTCACATCCAAATTGAAGGAAGGGTTTATGAATTATAGCTCTTATATATAATAACCAAAAGTAATTAGACAATTGACTCAAAAGCTGTTTCATGGGCCAGTGTGGGCTATTTATTCCTTCATTATTTCTTTCTCAATTAAGCAGGTAAAAGGTCTGAGTTGATTCCAAGTGTGGCATTTGCATTTGGAGGCTGTTGCTGTATACGCACAACATGCAGTCAACAGAGCTCTCAATGCAACTGAAACAGGCCATCCTTAGGCTGGAAAAACAAAACAAAAATCCATCAGAGAGATAGTGGGAACATTAATAGTGGCCAAATTAACTGTTTGGTACATTCTGAGAAAAAAAGAATGCACTGGTGAGCTCGGCACCACAAAAAGGTCTGGACATCCATGGAAGACAAGAGTGGTGGATGATCACAGGATCCTTTACATGGTAAAGAAAAACCTCTTCACAACATCCAGCCAAGTGAAGAACAGTCTCCAGGAGGTAGGCATATCATTATCCATGTGTACCATAAAAGAAAGACTTCACACAAGCAAATACAGAGGGTTCAACACAAGGTGCACAGACAGTGCTGTCCCAGACACAGAACGAGAGCTTCAGGTAAAATACACACAATTTAAAACACTGCAATATGGAAAATACATAAATAATTAACATTTACAAATGTAACAATTTCTGTTAATTATGAGGTGCATGCCAACAGAATTTATCACCAATGATGTGTTTGCAATCTCAGGAGATTGAGGTGGAGTCCACAGACTGTGCAGTCCCAGAAGCAGAGCAGGAACTTCTGGTAGAACATACAGCATTCAAACACTGCATTGCAGTCATATGGAAATGCTTTTATAGTTCATATCTGTTTATATAGCATTTGCTACCATTTGCTGTTATGAGTTCATGAGGTTCATGGAAACATAATTAATCAAAAATGATTTATTTACATTCACAGGAGACTATGGTGGAGTCCACAGTCAGTGCAGGGTGGAGAGCAGTGCAGTAAGGTAGATTTTGGAAGATGAGGGAGCAAATAGTTGTCAAAAGACTGACTATGATGTGATTTACAGTAAATGTGACCTAAGCACCAGACACATTACGGTGTATGTTAAGTTGTAAGATTGTTCATATGAGCTCAAACAGAAAAGAGAGCAGGACTGATTAACTGACTATACATCCCCCTGTCTGTTTTTATTTAACACAATGCTACCTGACATGTTGACCAAGGCAGCGCACACGTGTACTATCTTGTCAATTGTAGCTACATCCTTGTTCTCAATCTCATCCCGCAGGGACTTCACGAAGCAAAAAGGAAGCGGCCCACCCAGGATTTGGAATCTGCACTTCAGGACGCCAATCACACGTTCTGTAAAATACCAATAAGTCTTTTGATAATCTTTTTAGGAAAAACTTCTCATAACTTTAGCCATGTTCTCAGTATTTGTCATAGCACTGTTATACAAATGGCTACAGTCATACGTTGTGCTGTGTTGTTGAATATTGGCAGGAGTTTCAATGAAATTGTTAATAATTTATAAATAAATATATATACTTGCCAATATGAATCCGAACTTTGGATTTTCTTCTGGACTCTTCCACGTCTTTGCCTGGAAGTTGTTTCCTAACGTGAGTGAAGGCTGGGGTTAGGAGACTTACAGTCATTTGACACTGGAGGTGTTGTTTGTGGAATTAAGGCCTGAGTTGTGTGTACACTGTTACTTAGATTAGAGCAGTTTAAAGGGATGAGGTTTTACTCTATGTGATTCCAACTTTGGAAACGTTGCACGGTTGTGGTTTTGTGTGCATGTTATTTCAGTAAGTGTCTCACTAATTTCAGATTTTTCAGCCAATGTGAGAATGAAACAGACTGTTGGTTAGTGTTAGCGTAGCATATTATGTGTTTATGAACAGGACAGATAAGTGGAAGGATGTTTACTAGTGGATGATGGGAAACAGAGCAGTCTGTGGAGTCCTCACAATGATCCGGCGCCCGCCGTGAGTTTGAGATGGCGAAAAAGGGCGTGGCACCCGCCCTTTTTCGCCATCTCAAACTCACGGCTTCGTGAGTTTGAGATGGCACAAGGTCCGTGACCTTGAACTCTCCCCGGTCTATCTACGCAGAACAACTCGTTTCTTCTTCGGCGTATGGGTAGTTGTTTTTCCTCTCCACTCCACCAGGCTCGGGGCCGAGGGGCTACCCTTTTACCACCCCGAGACCTGGTTGAGGGGCTCACCCGGGCTATATTTCTGGACACCCCTCCAGAAGCCACGTCATCGTCTCGTCATCTAATACCGACAGACCATGCATCCCGTTGGGTGGGTGGTACACCGGGCAATCCAGGATAATATGGTCTGCGGTTTGGTCCTCTGCGCCACACTCGCACGACGCATTTGGGGCCAAGCCCCATCTGTGCATTGATGAGCGGAAACGCCCGACGCCGGTCCGGAGACGATTGAGCCTCACCCAGGATAGCCTTGGCAAGTCCATCCCGAGGGGCTCAGCGCCGGCGACTGGGATGTGGTCGCGGAGTTTGGAGGTGTTAGCCTCCCACTCCGCGCGCCACATATAATCCGCCCATCCTGCCGCACTGATGTTGAGATCTCTGCATTGCTGCCTGAGATCCTGTGCGGCAGGCACAAATGGGTGTCTCGACTTGAGACGCCGGGAGGGCTCCGCTGTTATAGTGAGCCTATCATGGAGCAGATGGTTATTAAGCTCCACGGCCCGGCAGGCGAGACGTGCTGTGGCTCCCATGCGGCGGAGGCCTGCGGGCTGGATGCCTGCTAGGATGGGAAGGTTGTCCACGGGGGTAGGACGCAGGCATCCTGTCACAATGCGCAAGGCTTCGTTTATAGGCGAGTCGATGAGGCGGGTGTGGGCACTGCGACACCATACTGGGGCGCAGTATTCACTAGTTGAATAAACGAGGGCTAGGGCTGCCGTGCGCAAGGTCCTTGCGCCGGCGCCCCAGCCCGAGCCAACCAGTCGCCTCATCAACGCCACACGAGCTGTTAACTTCTTGCGCAGTGACTCGAGGTGTCGGCGAAACGTGAGCGTCCTGTCCAATGTCACGCCGAGATAGATTGGCTCAGCGGAACATGGCAGGGGAGTTCCATCTAGGTGTACTCTAAGCTCACGTTTAGCCTCCCTGTTGTTAAGGTGGAAGGCAGCCGACACCGTCTTTGCCTCGCTAAGCTTCAATCTCCATTTCCGGAAGTATGCCACTAGTTGGGGTCTCTAAAGCTAGACGAGCGAATAGAGAGCACTCAGCATCCGTGCATGTTGATGTGGCGTGGCAAACACCTTCTCGTGGTGCCCCCCGTAAGTAGCTAATGACTGCCAAAAGCAAGAAGCGAAACAAAGTTTGCCAACCAGGGCCCCTCACCCGGGCTGGTGTTCGGCAGCAGCCGGGGGAGAGGTCTGCTGACCTCGAACCCAGAATACTGCAGCTGAACACCGAAGGACTAACAACTCGTTAACATACAATGTGGCTGATAACAAAAATGGCAAGCTCGTCTCTTAGGCCCCCCCCCAATTTCATTTCGCAGCGTTTCCCTCTTGAAATTCACTATAGTACTGAGTAGACAGTATGGCTATAAAAAAAAGAAAGGTTATAGTCCGTCTTAAAGGTAAATGCTTACAGTCATTTGACACTGGAGGTGTTGTTTGTGGAATTAAGGCCTGAGTTGTGTGTACACTGTTACTTAGATTAGAGCAGTTTAAAGGGATGAGGTTTTACTCTATGTGATTCCAACTTTGGAAACGTTGCACGGTTGTGGTTTTGTGTGCATGTTATTTCAGTAAGTGTCTCACTAATTTCAGATTTTTCAGCCAATGTGAGAATGAAACAGACTGTTGGTTAGTGTTAGCGTAGCATATTATGTGTTTATGAACAGGACAGATAAGTGGAAGGATGTTTACTAGTGGATGATGGGAAACAGAGCAGTCTGTGGAGTCCTCACAATGATCCGGCGCCCGCCGTGAGTTTGAGATGGCGAAAAAGGGCGTGGCACCCGCTCTTTTCAGCCATCTCAGACTCAACAGGATATGATAACCTAAACAAACACAGGTTTAATTTTAGTGGTTCTTACTAAAGTATGTGTCACTGACGACAGGGTGGGGGTGTGTTATTCTCATTTTTAGACACTTGTGTTCTATCTTCTACAGGCACTGAAGGAGAACCATAACTGTGGGAGAAGGGAGCTGCAGAGAAAGGTAAGCAATTCAAACCCTCTCATTGACTTAATTTCAAAATGTTTTTAAGTAACTCACTCCATCTTACATTTAATTTCATTCTGCAGCCAACATGCATTTTCAAATGGTCTAACTGTCCCAGTGGAGGTATGGAGGAGTTGAGGGGCATACGGTGCAAACTGGCAAAGAAAATCTCTCAGGTGAGTAACTGAAACATCTGGAACATCTTTCATCTATTCCATATCTTGTCCTCAATTATTATCATTAATTGGACATGTTTTATCTGTTTTCCACATGCATTTGACAGGTTTTCAGACAACAAAGGCATATAATTTAAAAGGCTTCTGATTTTTCACAGGTTCCAAAATGTGAAAAAAAGGGAAAGCCGCACATGAAGCAAAGAATAGGTTTTCATTTTTTTGACTGTTGGTCCAACTTTATATCTGCAAACCTCACCACAGGATGAGATACAAAAACATCTGTTTGATCCTAGGATAAACACTGTTCTGTTCCTTTCTTCTCCTTACATTTTTTAAATAAAAAATACAATGTGTGTCATCGTTTTTGTGTAATTATATATTAGGGTTGTATGTATCATCAGAGTCAGTCACTGGTAGTGTCTTTAAGCCTAAGCTGGGCAGGAAAGACATTCATGGTGAGGTCTATAGCACCGTTATTACAAATCTGATGGCTACTCGTTCTAGCACTTGTATAGTAATGACATAATTCAGTACGATTGAACTTTTAACAGAATATGTATTATATGCTTTCTTTTTTATATATATATATGATTAAAAATGCATACCAATCTTTCTCTTTTGCAAACTGTAGTTTCTGTAAACTTGCTTTGTGGCCTTGTTCTGCTAAGTACTTCAAGAGAGTCACTGTGTTACATGTTTCTTTATCAGGGGATTATTGTATTGTAAGATTGCTCCCTCCATCTAATTTGAGTCCTACCAAATTATCTCTAACGGCTGCTGTAAATAGGGGGGGGGGGGGGGGGGGGGCTGTGTCTACATGTACAATTGGCCAGTATATTCAAAGACAAACCGATATTGGGAATCCTTGTGCACAGGAATACTAAATAATGCATTAGCTAGGTTGACCGCTGAGAAGAATTTACTGTTACCAGGTACCTTTGTCATAATTGTATATGGGTACTACGTGCATGAACTGCTTCATTGACCTTGTTATGCACGAAGCTCCACACTTTTGTTTGGCCTTCCTGTTTGGCTCTCTCCTGTTTGGAAGATAGAGGTGCAGCATGGACTGTTTGGGCGTGGAACAATAATCCCTTTCTCTAATAATGCTTCAAAAACTGGAATAATTCTCTCTATAGCTTACTGAAAGGGCAAACATCAATTCTTGCATCAGTAAAGTCTGTGTGCTGACAGGAAGTCAACTTAAGTGTGCTTAATAGGCTTCTGATTTTTCACAGGTTCCAAAATGTGAAAAAAAGGGAAAGCCGCACAAGAAGCAAAGAATAGGTTTTTGTAAATGTTTTGACTGTTGGTCCAACTTTTTATCTGCAAACCTCACCACAGGATGAGATACAAAAACATCTGTTTGATCCTAGGATAAACCTTGTTCTGTTCCTTTCTTCTCCTTACATTTTTAAAATAAAAAATACAATGTGTGTCATCGTTTTTGTGTAATTATATATTAGGGTTGTATGTATCATCACACTTCTTATAATAGACATTGTAATGTATGTAGAAAATCATCAAAATTAGTCTCTTGCTGTAACAACAATGTTGAAGATTATTTTTTGTTATTAGTGTGTGTGTGTGTGTGTGTGTGTGTGTGTGTGTGTGTGTGTGTGTGTGTGTGTGTGTGTGTGTGTGTGTGTGTGTGTGTGTGTGTGTGTGCTAAGCAGGCTGGTTGATCACAGTGTTGAATCCAAGTCTCGGAATTGAGCTATGGTAGCTCTTACAGCTTACACACACACACACACACACACACACACACACACACACACACACACACACACACACACACACCGCTCCACGGAGGCTCCACAGAGACACACTCAGTTATACACTAACACATCCATCACAGTTAGTGTCTGAATTAGCTTTAAAGTCTGTATATTTAAATGCAATAAGTCTGTATATTTAAATGCATCCCAAACAGGATGTTCAGATTGTTATGTAGATATATAAAGTGTGAGAAAAAATAAATCCACCTTCAATGAGCATCGACAGTTTTTGGAGCAGAAATATGTATGGTTACTAATCGGGTTTAAAGGCTTAAGCAAAGACAAAAGACTGTGGCTACACTCCAGCAGTCGTCTCTAAACATCATTTGTCTAAACAGCAGACAAAGATCTATCAAGCCTGCTCTTGAATATCCCTAATCTAAATGACCGCATGGTATCTAACAGTCTCAGACATTGCAAGGAAATCCTGTTTGGGGAGGCACTGGCTAATATCAGAGCCAGATTTACGCAACAGCAATTTAACCATAGCCTTTATATTTCCTTTACGTTAACCAGTCAAGACCACTTAGATCAAGACATTTTCAGAAGCTGATCTTTAATGCAACGATCCATAAACTCCTCGCATGGAGCAGAAACAGAGTCTGTTTAGTTCAGACTAGAGATGTGTTGCCGCTAACAAGGAAACAGCGTTGAGGGAAATCCACCTGATTACTTCTGGTAAAGGTGAGACTAGGAGTCAAAGGTCTGGATTCACTATAGACATGTATTACACTTGCCAGTGGTGAGACACTCTCAACAACGTTCAGTGAAATCTCTGAGGCACAGCTCCGAACCGTCCTCCGTAAAGCACATAATCAAGGGCAGAGATAGGGATGTTGACAGTGGGAACCGTATAAACAACAGGTGCCAAGTACTGCAAGTACTTCCAAGCAGTACAGTGCCCAGCAACAGAATCCATGGTACATTTCAATAAAGCAGGCATATTACATTGGCAATACAGCAGTATCGTAAGTATCATGAGGCCTATTACATTGGCAATACAGCAGTATCATAAGTATTATAATGTTGACAATATTTCTATCAATCATATTTCTAGCACAGTCCCCCCCCTTTGAACATTTTACCCCTTAATGTTAACAACTTCACCAGCCAAACCTTATTATGTTTGTAATGTAACGGTCCAAATTGATATCATGTCAGCGCTCATGCCCCGGTGGCTTTCGGCTGTCTCATTATCTAGTTGTTGTAGTGGCTCTGCCATGCTAATCGACTGCCTTGTCAATTTACCAGTACCATACCAAGGGAAACCAGCTCAGTGGCCTTGCGGTTAAAGTGTCCGCTGAGGGGAGCTTAGGTGGCGTAGCGGGTTAAGCGTTGACCATGTAACCGCAGGGTCCCCGGTTCAATTCCGTCCGGGGACATATCCTGCATGTCATCCCTCCTCTCTCTCTCACCCATCCTTCCTGTCTAATTCTCTACTGTATCTGTCAATAAAAATGAAAAATATGAGTGGGACTGCTCCACTCAGAAAAAATAACTATAAAAATAAATAAATAAAGTGTCCGCTGAGATTGGGAGGTTGTGAGTTCGACTCCCGGCCGAGTCATACCAAAGACTATAACAAATGGTACCCGATGCCTCCCTGCTTGGCACTCAGCATTAAGGGTTGGATTGGGGGTAAGACCCTGCGACATACCAGTGTCATGTCCAGGGGGGTGTACTTGTACATCAAGCCTGCTCATGCTATGGAAACAGGAGAAGGACCATTAGGAGCCATTAGGACCAAAGGACCATTAGGCTGGAGAACCATTGGTTGTCAAGGCTACTTATACCAAGGGAAAACGATTGCAAAGAAATGTTCAGTCTCTGAGATCAACCTGGATTGGAGAAAGGAGATCTCAGCAACATGTGAGTGTGAGGCACAACACCGGTACAGCCAACACAATACATGTAGATGTGTCATTAGACAGCCAACACAACGCAGCTAAGACAGAAGCAACATGCGGGAGAAAAAACACCAAATGCTCTTTCTTTATTTTATTTTTATTCAACCTTTATTTAACCGGAATTTAGGTAAAATAAAGTCTGTATTCCCTCTTCAGGCACAACTATGCAACCAGAAGAGGGAATTACAGACTTTATTTTACCTAAATTCCGAACAGCAATGGGTACTAATACATTTTTATTTACAGCAGCTTCAGAATGGAACAAGTTTCCAGTGGCCCTAAAAAGCTTAGAGGGAGAGGTAAGCTTTAGACGTGCAACAAAGCACTGGCTAGCCAGTGAAATGACAGAGTAGAAACACGTCATAGGTAGGGAGTGCAGGGAATTTGTGTAACTATCTATGTTTGTTTTTTTATGGTTTTTATCATGTTCTGTACATTTGTTTTATGGTAACTGTCTGTCCTGTCCTCAATCAGGGACCATGATGGAAATAAGCGCTTGCGCTTTATCATGTGTTTTTATCCCTTGGAAACTGTCTTTTTAATTCCACAATAAATCAAATCAAATCAAATCAAACCAGGTAGGTCAATTGAGAACCGCTTCTCATTTGCAATGATGACCTGGCCAAGAGGCAAAACAGAGGCAAGTCATTACAACACAGTATACACAATATAAAACATGTGTACAAAAACAACAAAGGTACATTTTAAAACATCTTAACAAATACAACATTACAATATACTTTCACTGTACTGTGGCATATATCAAGAATCAAACATCGTCACTGATTATAGATTCTGTCACTGGTAGTGTCTTTAAGCCTAAGCTGGATAAACCCTGTTCCTTTCTTCTCCTTTCTTCTCCTTACATTTTTAAAATAAAAAATACAATGTGTGTCATCGTTTTTGTGTAATTATATATTAGGGTTGTATGTATCATCACACTTCTTATAATAGACATTGTAATGTATGTAGAAAATCATCAAAATTAGTCTCTTGCTGTAACAACAATGTTGAAGATTATTTTTTGTTATTAGTGTGTGTGTGTGTGTGTGTGTGTGTGTGTGTGTGTGTGTGTGTGTGTGTGTGTGTGAGTGTGTGAGACAGACAGACATACAGACAGACACCTAAGAATATTTGTTACCATGCCAATTGTACGTTATTGTTTCTAATTATGTTATTGGAGTATTACAAACAACACAATGGTATAAAAGGAGGTATAAAAACAACACAATGTAAAGTGTGACCGTTTTGTTATTTGTAAATATGCTGGTACGGGAACATCATTGTGTGCTTGGTTTGGTTTTTCTCATTCTCTAGATTCACAGCGAGAAGCTGTGTTAAGCCACGGTGGTGAGGGGGCTCAAGGACACGACAACGGAGGCAGAATACTGTGAAGCCCCGTAGGGTATTTATTTACAGTGGAAAAACTGAAAGGATGAGTCCGGGGGTTTCAACCTGGCGGGCTGGCGGTAGTGGTTGGCGTGGGCTGTGGAGGAACAGAAAAACAGGGTAAGTCTCCACGGTAGGCCAGTACATAAGATATAAACGAATCACAAAATTAGGCACAAGAGCAAAGTTCACGACTAGTCACAGAGGATACTTGCCAGGTCATTCTTAGGGAAGAACTGACGATGAGTGAGTAGAAATCCAGGGTAGATGTAGACAGAGGGTTGATTGGGAGTGGAGACAGGTGTGCAGGTTTGGCTGAAGATCTAATTAGGGGGACAAGCCTCAGCTGCGGCGGAGAGCACGCTGTGCTCGAGTTGTGGGGGCGGGTGCTCGAGCTGTGGGGGCGGGGGAGGGCGTGTGTGAAGGCCCAGCCGTAACAGGACCCCCCCCCCGAGGGGGAGCCTCCTGGCGACCGGCCCGGAGCATCCGGGTGGATCCGACGGAGGGAGTGAGGGAGGACCAGCCGGATGGCAGCGGGGTTGATGACCCGGTCGATGGCGTAGGGGCCGATGTATCTCGACGCCAACTTCCGGGAGGGGACATTGAGGGGGAGATCCGCCGTGGAGAGCCAGACCCTCTGGCCCACCTGGTACACAGGAGCTGGAGTGCGACGACGGTTGGCGCTTCGGGTGGTTCGGGCGGTGGCCCGAAGCAAGGCCGAGCGTACGGAGGTCCAGACCCGACGACAGCGAAGGAGGTGTGCCTGGACCGATGGTACCGACGCTTCGCCCTCCTGGGTAGAAAGCAGGGGTGGCTGGTACCCCAAGGAGCACTCGAAGGGGGACCGGCCGGTGGCTTCATTTACCATGGCGTTTAGAGAGTACTCCACCCAGGGTAGGTCCTTGCTCCAGGAGGATGGATGGAGGGAGGACATGCAGCGGAGTGCCGACTCCAGGCTCTGGTTGGCTCTCTCCGCCTGCCCATTGGTCTGGGGATGGTAGCCGGAGGAGAGGCTGGTCGTGGCCCCAATCCCAGAACAGAAGGCCTGCCACACCTTGGACGTGAACTGGGGACCACGGTCGGAAACCACATCCTGGGGAAGCCCGTAAAGGCGGAAGACGTGGGTGGTGAGTAGCTCCGCCGTCTCCGCCGAGGTTGGTAGCTTTGCCAGAGCTACCAACCGCACGGACTTGGAGAAGCGGTCCACAATGGTAAGGATGACCGTGTTGCCTAGAGACGGGGGAAGGCCGGTCACGAAGTCCATGGCGAGGTGGGACCACGGTCGACCGGGCACGGGTAGAGGCCGCAGCAGTCCTGAAGGCGGCCGGTGGGAGGCCTTGCTGCGAGCGCAGGTAGGGCAGGCCGAGACGAACTCCCTGACGTTCGCGGCCATGGTGGACCACCAGAACCGCCGGCGCAGGAAGGACAGTGTGCGTAGGGCCCCAGGATGGCAGGCGAAGCGGCTGGCGTGGCCCCACTGCATCACCTTGGTCCTGACGGCGTCCGGGACGAAGAGACGGCCGGGGGACCCCGGTCGGGGATCTGGCTGGGTGCGCTCTGCAGCTCTGACCACCGCCTCGATCTCCAGGGTGACCACTCCAACGACCCGGGAGGATGGAATGATGGTGTCAGGAGTGGTGGGTTCCTCCTCTGCAGCATGGAGTCGAGAAAGGGAGTCCGCCTTGGCGTTCAGGGAGCCCGGACGGAACGTGAGGAGGAAGTTGAACCGCCCGAGGAACAGGGCCCAGCGTGCCTGACGGGAGTTCAACCGCCTGGCCGACTTGATGTAGGTCAGGTTCTTATGGTCCGACCAGACGGTGAAGGGGTGCTCTGCGCCCTCCAGCCAGTGCCGCCACTCGTGGAACGCCTCCACCACCGCCAGCAGCTCGCGGTTCCCGATGTCATAGTTGGCCTCGGCGGAGGTATAACGGCGGGAGTAGAAGGCGCAGGGGTGCACGGTCTGGTCCTCCGACTGTTGAGAGAGCACACCACCGACGCCTGTGTCTGAGGCGTCCACCTCCACAATGAAGGGCCTAGAGGGGTCTGGGTTTATCAGGACCGGCGCCGAGGTGAAGAGCCTCTTCAGTTCACTGAAGGCCGCGCTGGCTGCAGGTGTCCATGTGAACTGGCGCAGGGGGGAGGTGAGGGCAGTGAGGGGGGCGGCTACCCGGCTGAAGTCCCGGATGAATCGCCGGTAAAAGTTGGCAAAGCCGAGGAAGGACTGCAGCTGTTTCCGGGTGGTAGGTTGGCCCCACTCGACGACGGCCTGAGTCTTCTTGGGGTCAGGGCGAGTCAACCCACCCTCCACGATGAGACCCAGGAACTCCACAGAGTGAGTGTGGAAAGAGCATTTCTCAGCCTTAATAAAAAGGCGATTCTCCAGTAGGCGCTGGAGGACTAGGCGGACATGTTGGATGTGCTCCTCAGGGTTCCTGGAGAATACTAAGATGTCATCTAAGTAGAGGACGACAAAGATGTCCAGCATGTCCCTGAGGACGTCGTTCATGAGGGCCTGAAAGACAGAGGGGGCGTTAGTGAGACCGAAAGGCATGACGAGATACTCATAGTGGCCACGGGGGGTCTTGAACGCCGTCTTCCACTCGTCGCCCTCACGAATCCGGACCAGATGGTAGGCGTTCCGGAGGTCCAGCTTAGTGAAGATGGTGGCCCCAAGGAGGGGCTCAAAGTTGGAGCTCATGAGGGGGAGAGGATAGGTGTTCCGGACGGTGATGGCATTGAGCTCACGGTAGTCAATGCATGGCCTGAGGGTTCCATCCTTCTTCTTAACGAAGAAAAACCCCGCTGCCACCGGGGAGTGTGATGGACGGATGAGCCCCTCAGCCAGACAGTCGGAGATGTAGGTGTCCATGGCTGCCTTCTCCGGGGGGGCAAGGTTGTAGAGGCGACTGACTGGAAGTTTGTTGCCAGGGCGGAGCTCGACGGCACAGTCGTAGGGCCGGTGAGGGGGCAGGGTGCGAGCACGCTCCTTGCTGAAGGCCTCTCCGAGGTCGTGGTAGACCTCTGGGATGGAGGAGAGGTCAGGGGGAGCCGGAGGCGGTCGCAGAGGCGATGAGGGGGTATGGGCGGCACGGAGGCACCGGGCGTAACATGCGGTACTCCAGCTCAGGATACGTCCCTCACCATAGCTGACATGGGGAATGTGGAGCTCGAGCCACGGTCGTCCCAGGATGAGCGGGGACTGGGGGGTCTTGAGGATGTAGAACCGAATCTCCTCCACATGGTTCCCAGAGACGGTCAAGGAGAGGGGTGTAGAGCGGTGGGTGAGAGGCCCCAGGCTGTGTCCGTCTAGGGCTGAGACGGAGAGGGGGGTCTCGAGGGCAACGAGGGGAATGGCAGCTGAGCGGGCCAGCTGGGCGTCCATGAAGTTTTCGTCTGCTCCCGAGTCAATGATGGCCTCGACCGTGAGGTTCTGCCCCTGCCAGGAGAGGGTGACAGAGAACCTGGCTGGGCTGGTGGTAGGTGGGGATTGAGAGACACGGCTCACCCGGATTCCCCCTTCGGGTGAGCCTACCCTTTTGATAGGGACGGGCAGGTGTCACGGAGGTGTCCCTTCTCTCCACAGTAGAGGCACAGGCCCTGGACCCTTCTCCTCTCCTTCTCCGCCGTGGTGAGGCGGGCTCGACCAAGCTGCATCGGCTCCTCGCCAGTGGATGGGGTGTAGGTCGACTCCCGTGCGGAGGAGGGGTTGGCTGTGACGATAGGGTCCTGGGGGCGTGGCGAGCTGGTCTGGTAGCGCCCTCTCTCTCTCCGACGCTCCCGGGAGCGCTCGTCAACGTCGATGGCTAGGGCCACTAGTTCGTCCAGGGTGGCGGGTCTGTCCCGGACGAGCTCGTCCTTGATGACCTCACTCAGCCCCTGGCGGAAAGCAGATCGCAGTGCCCTGTCATTCCATCCGCTTCCGGCTGCCAGGGTGCGAAACTCGGCTGCGAGCGCGGCCACCTGTGCCGTAAGCGCTTGGGTCGTAGTGATGAGGTGCTGCATCTGGGTGGCGCGGTGCTCCTGGTTAGCCTCCTGGGTTGTAATGCGAGTGTTCAGGGCCTGGCACGCTGTAGCGGCCGCCTGGAGGAGGTGAGTGTGTTCAGCGAGGATTTGGATAGCCGTCGGACCGGATCCAGGGGTGGGAGATGGTGCCCGGTCCTTCGTGTCGTCTGAGCCCAATTGCATGGTCAGTTCTTCTGTTAAGCCACGGTGGTGAGGGGGCTCAAGGACACGACAACGGAGGCAGAATACTGTGAAGCCCCGTAGGGTATTTATTTACAGTGGAAAAACTGAAAGGATGAGTCCGGGGGTTTCAACCTGGCGGGCTGGCGGTAGTGGTTGGCGTGGGCTGTGGAGGAACAGAAAAACAGGGTAAGTCTCCACGGTAGGCCAGTACATAAGATATAAACGAATCACAAAATTAGGCACAAGAGCAAAGTTCACGACTAGTCACAGAGGATACTTGCCAGGTCATTCTTAGGGAAGAACTGACGATGAGTGAGTAGAAATCCAGGGTAGATGTAGACAGAGGGTTGATTGGGAGTGGAGACAGGTGTGCAGGTTTGGCTGAAGATCTAATTAGGGGGACAAGCCTCAGCTGCGGCGGAGAGCACGCTGTGCTCGAGTTGTGGGGGCGGGTGCTCGAGCTGTGGGGGCGGGGGAGGGCGTGTGTGAAGGCCCAGCCGTAACAGGACCCCCCCCCCGAGGGGGAGCCTCCTGGCGACCGGCCCGGAGCATCCGGGTGGACCCGATAGAAGTCCCTGAGGAGGACTGGGGACATGATCTGGGGCCGGGGAATCCAGCTCCGTTCCTCTGGGCCATATCCTTCCCAGTCCACCAGGTACTGGAAACCCCGGCCACAGCGACGAACCCTGAGGATCTTCCTTACCGCCCACTGGGGGTGGCCATCCACCAACTGAGGAGGGGGCGGTGCAGGGGCTGGTGGCATCAGGTCGCTGGCGACATGGGGCTTAACCCGGGAGACGTGGAACACCGGGTGGATCCGACGGAGGGAGTGAGGGAGGACCAGCCGGATGGCAGCGGGGTTGATGACCCGGTCGATGGCGTAGGGGCCGATGTATCTCGACGCCAACTTCCGGGAGGGGACATTGAGGGGGAGATCCGCCGTGGAGAGCCAGACCCTCTGGCCCACCTGGTACACAGGAGCTGGAGTGCGACGACGGTTGGCGCTTCGGGTGGTTCGGGCGGTGGCCCGAAGCAAGGCCGAGCGTACGGAGGTCCAGACCCGACGACAGCGAAGGAGGTGTGCCTGGACCGATGGTACCGACGCTTCGCCCTCCTGGGTAGAAAGCAGGGGTGGCTGGTACCCCAAGGAGCACTCGAAGGGGGACCGGCCGGTGGCTTCATTTACCATGGCGTTTAGAGAGTACTCCACCCAGGGTAGGTCCTTGCTCCAGGAGGATGGATGGAGGGAGGACATGCAGCGGAGTGCCGACTCCAGGCTCTGGTTGGCTCTCTCCGCCTGCCCATTGGTCTGGGGATGGTAGCCGGAGGAGAGGCTGGTCGTGGCCCCAATCCCAGAACAGAAGGCCTGCCACACCTTGGACGTGAACTGGGGACCACGGTCGGAAACCACATCCTGGGGAAGCCCGTAAAGGCGGAAGACGTGGGTGGTGAGTAGCTCCGCCGTCTCCGCCGAGGTTGGTAGCTTTGCCAGAGCTACCAACCGCACGGACTTGGAGAAGCGGTCCACAATGGTAAGGATGACCGTGTTGCCTAGAGACGGGGGAAGGCCGGTCACGAAGTCCATGGCGAGGTGGGACCACGGTCGACCGGGCACGGGTAGAGGCCGCAGCAGTCCTGAAGGCGGCCGGTGGGAGGCCTTGCTGCGAGCGCAGGTAGGGCAGGCCGAGACGAACTCCCTGACGTTCGCGGCCATGGTGGACCACCAGAACCGCCGGCGCAGGAAGGACAGTGTGCGTAGGGCCCCAGGATGGCAGGCGAAGCGGCTGGCGTGGCCCCACTGCATCACCTTGGTCCTGACGGCGTCCGGGACGAAGAGACGGCCGGGGGACCCCGGTCGGGGATCTGGCTGGGTGCGCTCTGCAGCTCTGACCACCGCCTCGATCTCCAGGGTGACCACTCCAACGACCCGGGAGGATGGAATGATGGTGTCAGGAGTGGTGGGTTCCTCCTCTGCAGCATGGAGTCGAGAAAGGGAGTCCGCCTTGGCGTTCAGGGAGCCCGGACGGAACGTGAGGAGGAAGTTGAACCGCCCGAGGAACAGGGCCCAGCGTGCCTGACGGGAGTTCAACCGCCTGGCCGACTTGATGTAGGTCAGGTTCTTATGGTCCGACCAGACGGTGAAGGGGTGCTCTGCGCCCTCCAGCCAGTGCCGCCACTCGTGGAACGCCTCCACCACCGCCAGCAGCTCGCGGTTCCCGATGTCATAGTTGGCCTCGGCGGAGGTATAACGGCGGGAGTAGAAGGCGCAGGGGTGCACGGTCTGGTCCTCCGACTGTTGAGAGAGCACACCACCGACGCCTGTGTCTGAGGCGTCCACCTCCACAATGAAGGGCCTAGAGGGGTCTGGGTTTATCAGGACCGGCGCCGAGGTGAAGAGCCTCTTCAGTTCACTGAAGGCCGCGCTGGCTGCAGGTGTCCATGTGAACTGGCGCAGGGGGGAGGTGAGGGCAGTGAGGGGGGCGGCTACCCGGCTGAAGTCCCGGATGAATCGCCGGTAAAAGTTGGCAAAGCCGAGGAAGGACTGCAGCTGTTTCCGGGTGGTAGGTTGGCCCCACTCGACGACGGCCTGAGTCTTCTTGGGGTCAGGGCGAGTCAACCCACCCTCCACGATGAGACCCAGGAACTCCACAGAGTGAGTGTGGAAAGAGCATTTCTCAGCCTTAATAAAAAGGCGATTCTCCAGTAGGCGCTGGAGGACTAGGCGGACATGTTGGATGTGCTCCTCAGGGTTCCTGGAGAATACTAAGATGTCATCTAAGTAGAGGACGACAAAGATGTCCAGCATGTCCCTGAGGACGTCGTTCATGAGGGCCTGAAAGACAGAGGGGGCGTTAGTGAGACCGAAAGGCATGACGAGATACTCATAGTGGCCACGGGGGGTCTTGAACGCCGTCTTCCACTCGTCGCCCTCACGAATCCGGACCAGATGGTAGGCGTTCCGGAGGTCCAGCTTAGTGAAGATGGTGGCCCCAAGGAGGGGCTCAAAGTTGGAGCTCATGAGGGGGAGAGGATAGGTGTTCCGGACGGTGATGGCATTGAGCTCACGGTAGTCAATGCATGGCCTGAGGGTTCCATCCTTCTTCTTAACGAAGAAAAACCCCGCTGCCACCGGGGAGTGTGATGGACGGATGAGCCCCTCAGCCAGACAGTCGGAGATGTAGGTGTCCATGGCTGCCTTCTCCGGGGGGGCAAGGTTGTAGAGGCGACTGACTGGAAGTTTGTTGCCAGGGCGGAGCTCGACGGCACAGTCGTAGGGCCGGTGAGGGGGCAGGGTGCGAGCACGCTCCTTGCTGAAGGCCTCTCCGAGGTCGTGGTAGACCTCTGGGATGGAGGAGAGGTCAGGGGGAGCCGGAGGCGGTCGCAGAGGCGATGAGGGGGTATGGGCGGCACGGAGGCACCGGGCGTAACATGCGGTACTCCAGCTCAGGATACGTCCCTCACCATAGCTGACATGGGGAATGTGGAGCTCGAGCCACGGTCGTCCCAGGATGAGCGGGGACTGGGGGGTCTTGAGGATGTAGAACCGAATCTCCTCCACATGGTTCCCAGAGACGGTCAAGGAGAGGGGTGTAGAGCGGTGGGTGAGAGGCCCCAGGCTGTGTCCGTCTAGGGCTGAGACGGAGAGGGGGGTCTCGAGGGCAACGAGGGGAATGGCAGCTGAGCGGGCCAGCTGGGCGTCCATGAAGTTTTCGTCTGCTCCCGAGTCAATGATGGCCTCGACCGTGAGGTTCTGCCCCTGCCAGGAGAGGGTGACAGAGAACCTGGCTGGGCTGGTGGTAGGTGGGGATTGAGAGACACGGCTCACCCGGATTCCCCCTTCGGGTGAGCCTACCCTTTTGATAGGGACGGGCAGGTGTCACGGAGGTGTCCCTTCTCTCCACAGTAGAGGCACAGGCCCTGGACCCTTCTCCTCTCCTTCTCCGCCGTGGTGAGGCGGGCTCGACCAAGCTGCATCGGCTCCTCGCCAGTGGATGGGGTGTAGGTCGACTCCCGTGCGGAGGAGGGGTTGGCTGTGACGATAGGGTCCTGGGGGCGTGGCGAGCTGGTCTGGTAGCGCCCTCTCTCTCTCCGACGCTCCCGGGAGCGCTCGTCAACGTCGATGGCTAGGGCCACTAGTTCGTCCAGGGTGGCGGGTCTGTCCCGGACGAGCTCGTCCTTGATGACCTCACTCAGCCCCTGGCGGAAAGCAGATCGCAGTGCCCTGTCATTCCATCCGCTTCCGGCTGCCAGGGTGCGAAACTCGGCTGCGAGCGCGGCCACCTGTGCCGTAAGCGCTTGGGTCGTAGTGATGAGGTGCTGCATCTGGGTGGCGCGGTGCTCCTGGTTAGCCTCCTGGGTTGTAATGCGAGTGTTCAGGGCCTGGCACGCTGTAGCGGCCGCCTGGAGGAGGTGAGTGTGTTCAGCGAGGATTTGGATAGCCGTCGGACCGGATCCAGGGGTGGGAGATGGTGCCCGGTCCTTCGTGTCGTCTGAGCCCAATTGCATGGTCAGTTCTTCTGTTAAGCCACGGTGGTGAGGGGGCTCAAGGACACGACAACGGAGGCAGAATACTGTGAAGCCCCGTAGGGTATTTATTTACAGTGGAAAAACTGAAAGGATGAGTCCGGGGGTTTCAACCTGGCGGGCTGGCGGTAGTGGTTGGCGTGGGCTGTGGAGGAACAGAAAAACAGGGTAAGTCTCCACGGTAGGCCAGTACATAAGATATAAACGAATCACAAAATTAGGCACGAGAGCAAAGTTCACGACTAGTCACAGAGGATACTTGCCAGGTCATTCTTAGGGAAGAACTGACGATGAGTGAGTAGAAATCCAGGGTAGATGTAGACAGAGGGTTGATTGGGAGTGGAGACAGGTGTGCAGGTTTGGCTGAAGATCTAATTAGGGGGACAAGCCTCAGCTGCGGCGGAGAGCACGCTGTGCTAGAGTTGTGGGGGCGGGTGCTCGAGCTGTGGGGGCGGGGGAGGGCGTGTGTGAAGGCCCAGCCGTAACAAGCTGTTTGCAGAACAAAAATTCCAGAGCATCACCCCTGTCTCTCTGACTCTGATGCACACATCTGAGGCCGGGCCGAGCCAAGTGCTTGCATCCATAGCTCCGTCTATGAATTTGAGAGTGGTCACATTTCTCCAGCCTCATCCCTGAGCTGTTTACCAAAAAAGTGGCAGGGAGACTGTTTTGTTATCCGCTTGTTAAGTCTGACGTCAAAAGTGTCGTTTAGGATGATTGTTCAGGTATAAATCCCCTAAATCCCGGTGCGCGGTCGCGACGCTACCATGCGCCCTTTAGGGATTTAGGGTGACCCCGCCGTACCGTCGGTGAGACCGCACGAAACGTCGACGCTCGCGGGCCCGCTGCTCTCTCTCCCGTTTTCGTGATTTCGGCCTCCGTAGCGTCGCGACCGCGCGACCGGGACGTCCGCGCTCGCGGGCCCGTGACTCTCTCTCCCGAGCCCGTTCGTTCTCTTACGGGAGGCCGAAATCACGAAAACGGGAAAGGGCCTCTCGCTGCTATAAGGAGGGGGGGAGGGGGGGGGGGGTTTGGTTACCCCCCGCGTCACGCTCGCCACATAACAGCTCATCCTTATATCATATAAATCCCGTAAATCCCGGTGCGCGGTCGCGACGCTATCATGCAGGGCTGGAGGGCCGACTACAACTGCCGCTCCTCCCACCTCGGCTCCTCCAACCTCTCGGGTGGCACTGGCAATCCTACTTAGAGGGGAGGGAACAGGTGGTTAGTGTGAACGGAACACTGTCCCCCCCCCTCCCAGTGACCTGCGGCGTTCCACAAGGAAGCATATTGGGACCTTTACTGTTCCTAATATATGTGAATGACATGTCATCAGCATGTGATTGCAATTTGTTCCTGTTCGCGGATGACTCGGCTCTGCTGGTCTCTGACAGGGACATATTGCAAGTGGAAAAAGCGCTAAGCACTGAACTGAGTAGAATCTGCATCTGGCTAGCTGACAATAAACTATCAATACACCTAGGTAAAACTGAAACCATCTAAACTCAGAAAGGCTGTAAATTACAAAATAAAAGTGGGTAACATTACTATCACAAGAAAAGAGGATATTACATACCTGGGCTCCATCTTAGAGGCAAATCTTTCCGGAGATAAAATGGCAGCAAAAGTAATCAAAAAAGTTAACCATAGAACTAGATTCTTGTACAGGATATCCTCACTTGTCAGTAAAAACACACTGAGGACCCTATCAGGAGCTCTCATTCAATGTCACTTCGACTATGCCGTAACATCATGGTACTATAGAACCACAAAGGCCCAAAAAACAAGACTCCAGACAGCCCAAAATAAACTGGTTAGGCTTCTGCTAGGCCTCAACCCTAGGACACATCTAACCGCTGCTCATTTTTTGAGCCTTGATTGGCTACGAGTAGTTGACAGAGTGCAGCAGCTTGCACTGGGCCTGGTCTTCAAGATACGCTACACCACAAAGACACCCAAGTACCTGTCAACATACTTCCAAAAAGTGAACAACGTCCACACATACAATACCAGAGGAAGCTCCACGAACCACGTTCAACCGCGTTGCACCACAAACAAGGGGTTAAACTCGTTTGCAAACTATGCAGTAAAAATGTGGAACGCCCTTCCTATAATCTTAAAGGAGTGCAAAACACTGCCCACCTTCAAAACCACTCTCAAAAAACATTTACAGGAGGCTGCAATCCGTAACTGGACCCTCTAAATCAAAAATCAAATTAAAAGACTACACCCCCACCAGGACTACCCTCTATATATTCTTGTGGTTTTGTTGTTATGTCTCCCACACCTCCCCCCCCCCCCCCCCCCCCCCCCCACCCGAAAGACCCTCTGCACATACTAGTTGTTTAAATGATCCGTTTTCTGTAGTACCCGGAGAATTGCCATTTTCAATGTTTTGCTGTGTTAAAAAGATGTAAATTATCTCAAATAAGTATCTCACGTTGTGGATGATGCCGCACCCTCTTTTCAGTTGTGAATGAAATGTTTGTTTGTTTAGTTAATTACGTTTTTGATTGGTTTGTTTTTCCAAGATAATTTCCTGCCTTCTGCGTATACACGATGACATTATTTATATTGCAACGTGGTTGATGTCTCTTTATATACAGTACCGACCACTGTACATTTCGTTTACGGCCATACCACTCTGACCACGCCCTGTCGTAAAAAGTTTGGTATAGCAGCGAGAGCGTTTGGAATTTGTTTGTGTGCATGAGAGTTTAAGTGTTTGAATATTTGCGTAGTTTGTGTGAGTGAAAGGAGAGTCAGTGTGTGAGAGTTTATTCCCCCAGCAGCTTGCTGTTAGGGGGGATATTTTTGTTTTTACGTTTTGTTTGTACACGGAAGGCTCAACATGGTGAAGACACGCGGAATGACAGACGACACGGAGAATGACACAGACACAGGCAATACGAAAGAACCAGAGAAAGAAAGAGAGAGCGAAAGAGAAGAGATGGAGAGACAGAAAGTAAGAGAGGAAATTGAAGGGTTTATAAGAAAAGAGAAAGAGAAAATCGCGAGGGAGAAACAGGAGGCGGAAGCAAGAGCACAAGCAGAGCGAGAGGTCCCCGCATACAGCAAAGAACTGACGGTGGCGGTGGAACTAGTCGGCGAGGAGAAGATCACAATGATGGCACTGCTACGGGCGACGAAGGAGGTGTGCGGGCTCGTCGTGGGATGTCGATACATTGGTTTGAACAGATACGAGATTACGATGAGCCATCCGAAGGGGAAGGAGAGGCTGCTCGACGGTTTCAAGATAAACGAGACGAGGATCATGGCGAGGGAACTATGTGGGGATGAAATGGTGGTGTCTTTTATTGGACTGCCGGTGTACACGAAGGACGGAGACATTTTAAGGAAACTAACAGACTGGGGGGTACACGCGGTCTCCCCGATAAAGAGGAGGATGTGGCCGGGGACAAGCATATGTGAAGGTACACGTTTTGTTAAAGTAAAATTCAATGATGTTGTGAAATCGCTGCCGTACTCGACCAAGTTCGAGACGGACAATGGGTCTGACTTTTTTCGGGTGATTCATGACAGACAGGTGAAGGTGTGTAGGATGTGTCTGCAGCCAGGGCACATCCTACGAGAATGTCCCGAGTTCAAGTGCAGAAGGTGTGGGCGCAGCAGGCATTATGCGAGGGAATGCGCGACGTTTGAAAACAAGTGCAGGGGGTGTGGGGACCTGGAATCCCAATGCAAGTGTAGGGAGGAAGAAGTAGTGATGAGTCCATCCACTGTTTTTAGACAGAGGGAGGAAGAAGGGAAGGGGGGAAAGGGGGGAGAGGAAGAGAAGGGAGAGGGAGAAAAGGGAGAGGGAGAAGAGGGAGAGAAGAGCGAGGGAGAAGAGGAAGAGAAGAGCGAGGGAGAGGAGGAAGAGAAGAGCGAGGGAGAGGAGGAAGAGGGGATGGAGGAGGGAGTATCGTTGACAGCTCAGACTGTGCCAGAGACTCAGAGAACGGAGTGGTCGAGACTGACAGGAAAGAGCGGGAAGGGGGGGGGCATGGGGTCGAGCCTCGACAGTTTTATGGGGGTAACCCAGGCATCGGAGTTGCAAGGGAGCGCACAGACGACCGGGGGGAGAGGTTCCCAACAAGAGCCTTTGCCCCCGAGAGTCGTGCGCCCGAAAGAAGCAAAAGAGGCAGGCAACAAATCGAAGGAGGGAACCCCCATGAACAACGAGTCGGAATGGCGAGAGGCCGTACCCGTAAGCCCCCCCCCGAAAACATCTGAAAAGATGTTAACAAACAGTGACGAGGGGTGCGGTGAGCAAGACGAGTCTGAGCTGTTGACGATAGTGGGAGGGAGGAAGAGGGCGCTTTTAGCGGGGAAACTAAAGCGCAAATCAAAGCTGCAGTACATAGAGGGAAAGAAGAAATGAAATAAAAATGTCAGTAAACATATTTATCCTCCTACACTTGTTTTCAATGGTCACGATTTCCTCCATAAACATCAATGGGCTCAATAACATGGAGAAGCTAGAGGAGGTGCTGGTGACTTTCACATCTGATGTTCTGGTACTGCAGGAGACAAAGTGGACAGACACCAAAATGACAGAAATCAAGGGGAAATGGAGGGGTATGCTGTTTACAAATAATGGGACGAATAAATCATGTGGGGTAGCGATATTAATTAAAGAGAATAGGGTAGAGAATGTAAGAGAGGTTTTGAATGACGGGAAGGGCAGGGTAATAGGGATAGAATTTAATATAAATAATGTAATGTTTAGATTAATTAATGTGTATGCACCAAATAGAGAGGTTGAAAAGAGGGATTTTTTTTGTAGAACTGAGCTTGCACTGCACAGGGAATTGTATTTTGGTGGGTGATTTTAACGTATTTTGCACTAAGATGGATGTTTATAGAGTAGATAGTTTTAAGACAGATTCAGCTAGGAGAGGGTTATTAGAAATGATAGAGCAGAGGAATTTAATAGATGTATGGAGAGTTAGGAACACAAGTAAGAGAGAGTTTTCAAGAAGACAGGTAGTTAGTGGGGTTTTGAAGCAGAGTAGAATAGATTTATGTTTAGTATCACAGGGGATAGAAAAGGAAATAGGAGATATACAACACAAATTCACGGGGTACAGCGATCACGCAGCAATCACGTTTCACTTAGGAGGTAGGCACACAGGGAAAGGGGGGGGGGTGTGGTGTTTGAACACGAGGGTATTAGGGGAGAATGAGTATAGGGATATGGTGAATGAGCATATTAGTGAGCGAATGAAGTGTGGAATGTATGAAGAGAATGTGTGTGAATGGTGGGAGTGTGTTAAGAGACAGGTAAAACAATTAAGTATTAGTTATTGCAGAAAACGAAGTCAGGATAGAAAGAGAAAAGAAAGTGTATTGAGAGGGAGGATGGATGAGGAACTAAAAGAAATAGACAGGGACCCAGATAGAAGCGTAGTGAAATACATGGAGATTAGGGGAGAATTAGAAGCGTATGAAAAGGAGAAGTGTAGAGGGGCTATAGTTAGGAGTAGGGCACAGTATACAGTGGAAGGGGAGAAATGCACAGCGTTCTTTTTAGGGTTAGAGAAGCAGAAGCAGGGGAAAACATACATAGAAGAGATAGAGAATGGAAAAGGGGAGATAGTGAAGGACTATGTAGGGGTTTTAGAGACAGTGCAGGAGTATTATGAGAATTTATTCAAAAAAGGTAGTGTAGACAATGACAGTGTAGGAGAAGTTTTAGGGACAGTTGAGCATAGGTTAGCAGATAGTGACAGGGAAGGGTGTGATAGGGATTTATCAGAGGGGGAGGTCACCTTAGCCATTCAGAGCTCAAATAATGGCAAAAGCCCGGGCTCTGATGGCTTACCAGGTGAATTCTACAAGTGTTTTAGTGCAGTGCTTAGTAAGATTTTGTTGAAGGTTTATAAGGAAATGGAAAGGGTAGAGAAGGTTAGTGAGTCGATGGCAACAGGGTTAATTACTTTATTATACAAGAAGGGTAGTAAGTTACAGTTAGGGAATTACAGAGGGATTAGTTTATTGAATACAGACTACAAAGTGTTAGCGAAGATTTTAGCCAATAGGATTAAGTCAGTAGTAGGGTCCATAGTATCATCGACTCAAGCGTATAGCATACCAGGAAGAGATATAGCGGATACAATAGGATCAGTCAGAGATACAGTGAAACACATGAAGGAAGAGGGAGGGATAGTGTTGAGTGTAGATTTCAATAAGGCTTTTGATAGAGTAGAGCACGAGTTTATGTTTAGGACGTTAGAGAAGTTTGGTTTTGGGAAGAGGATAGTTCAGTGGATTAGGTTACTGTATAGTTGTGCAAAGAGTAGGGTAAAGTGTAGTGGAGTTTTGACAGATAGTTTTAGTTTAGAAAGATCAGTTAGGCAGGGTTGTCCGTTGTCCAGTCTGCTGTACAGCATTACAGCAGAGCCACTGGCGACGTTGTTAAAATCAGACAAACACATTCAGGGTATACATATTCCAGGGGGTGGGAGGAGTTTAATACATCAGTATGCAGACGACACAAACATAACAGTTAGGGATGTAGACAGTGTGAAGAGAGTAGTCAAGTTATTAGAAGTATATGGGAAAGCATCAGGGGCCAAAATGAATGTAGAGAAGTCAGAAATACTGTGTGTAGGGAGTGTAGACATGAGTGAATGTGATATACCTTTGAAAGTGGCAAAAGGAATGATAAAAGTGCTAGGAGTGAATGTGGGTGTGAATGAAAAAGAAGCAAGGGATGTAACATGGACAGGGATTTTGAACAGGGTGAAACAAGCACTGAATTCATGGAGAAGGAGAAAACTGAAACTAAGGGGAAAGGTGACGGTAATAAACTGCCTGATCCTATCAAAGGTGAATCATGTGTTGAGTGCACTAGATTTACCTTTGTGGGTCACGAAAGAATTGAATGGGGTGATAAATAGTTTTTTGTGGGATAGCAAGCAGGCACTAATTAGGCACGGGGTGTTAATAAATAGTTATAAGAATGGGGGGTTAAAATTGATAGATATAGAAGTGAAGAAAAGGGCACTTAGGGTCAAAATTGTGAAAAAGTTTTTGTATGGTAGGGATGAATATTGTTGGATGGGTTTCTTTGAGGATTATTTGCACAGATATGGAGGGTGTGGTGTGAATGGTCTTTTAATGGTTTTTAATAAACCACGGTACGAGGGAATGTCACTGTTTTATAGAGAGGTGTTTGAAGCATGGGGGAAATATTTAGAGCAGGTAAGGTACAAGTGTGTAGGGAAAGATGAGGTTTTAAATCAGCCCATCTTTTTCAACCCCAAGATAAAGTACAATAACAAGATGATAGTTAGTAAGCATTTTGAACAGGCAGGGTTTAGACAGATAAAACATATAGTGTCAGAGAACAATTTCAAAACAGAGCAGGAGATAGTGCAGGGAATAAGGGCAGTGAATAGGGATATAAGGAAAGGTGGGATTGCAGGAGTGTATAATAGAATTAGGGACAGTATAAGTAGGGAATGGAAAACGTTAATGTTAGGACAGGGAGAGGCAGGTGAGGAAAAAATGATGGTAGAATTAAGGGTAGAAAGGAAAGGTTTAGAGGTCAAGTTTGAGGATGTGAAAACGAAAGGGATATACATGGATTTACTGGGTGATGGGTTGGTGAGGCCAGCGTCAGAGAAGGTGTGGAAAAGGGTTTTTGAAGGTATTGATGTGGGAAAGGTATGGGCAAATCTGGGTGTGAAATATAATAGCGTAGAATGTGAGCACAATGATTTTAAGATTAGGCACAATAGGGTTTACACAAATGTCGTTTTGCACCAAATGGATAGGAATATAGGTAGGGTATGTGATGTATGTAAAGGGAGGGATGAAAACTTTGACCACTATTTTGTTGAATGTCCAAGTTTGTCTGTCTTATTTGTGAAAGTAAAGGGGTTGTTAAGTGTACACTGTGGGGTTACCGTCAGGAATGAGATTGAATGGAAGGAATTGTTATTGTTTGGGGTGGTGGGAAAAAAGAAAGAAGTGAACGTAGATTTGGTTAATTTTTTGTTGAGTCACGTAAGGTATGCAATTGTATGTAGGAGGAATGTAGCACATTATGAGGGGAAAGTTACCAGGGTGTGGGATTTGTTTGTGTCACTATTTAAAAAGGATGTTAGGTTAGTGCACACACTGGGGAAAGCAGATTTTTGTAAACACTTTGTCAATAATAGCACTTTGGTGACTATTACAGGATCAGGGATGTTAGGTTATAATATAGAAGATTAGTATCTGTGTTTGGTTTTGAGTCAGTGTTTTTGTTTGTTTTATGTTTTTTCTGAGTTGACCAAGGGCTGCCAGGCATAGATAAGACCTGGGATGCTACTTGGTCTCATGTTGTTTGGTCTATTCTGGTTTAGGGTTAGGGTTAGGGTTAGGGTTAGGGTTGTGTCTGTCCCACCTTTTGTCTGTCATGAATCACCCGTTTTTTATGTGTCATATGTCCTTTGCTTCATCATTTTTTACTGTTTTATCATTTCTATATTTGTTGTAGCATTCTTTTTGTCTCTTTGTTTGGATTATTTTGCATATGGTTTATTTGTTATGTTTGACGTTATGATTTTTCTGATTTGACCAAGGGCTGCCAGGCATAGATAAGACCTGGTATGCTACTTGGTCTTTTTTGTTGTCGTCCTTTGTCTATTCTATGTCTGTCCCACATTCTGTGTTGTGCTGTCAGTCATGTCTCACTGTGTTATTTACGTATCGTATCTGTATGTGTTTTGTGAATAATGTAAATAACCAACTGAACAAATTATCTGTGAAATGTATTTTTGATAATAAAAGAAAAAAAAATAAATAAATACGCCCGATCTCGTCCGACCTCGGAAGCTAAGCAGGGTTGGGCCGTGTTAGTACCTGGATGGGAGACCGCCTGGGAATACACGGTGCTGTAAGTGTAACGGAGTAGAAAGGTCAAGTTCAATTATAGCTAAAATAGGTATAAACTGCGCCCTCTAGGGGTTTAATGACGTGGTATATCCGGGCTGTGTCCGTGACCCGGATGCTTTGATTTAAGCTCCTCCCACTTTGATTTAAGCTCCTCCCACTTTGACTTAAGCTCCGCCCACTTTGACTTAAGCTCCTCCCACTTTGATTTAAGCTCCGCCCACTTTGACTTAAGCTCCTCCCACTTTGATTTAAGCTCCGCCCACTTTTACACAAGCTCCTCCCACTTTGATTTAAGCTCCGCCCACTTTGGTTTAAGCTCCTCCCACTTTGACTTAAGCTCCTCCCACTTTGACTTAAGCTCCTCCCACTTTGACTTAAGCTCCGCCCACTTTGATTTAAGCTCCGCCCACTTTGATTTAAGCTCCGCCCACTTTGATTTAAGCTCCGCCCACTTTGACTTAAGCTCCTCCCACTTTGATTTAAGCTCCGCCCACTTCGATTTAAGCTCCGCCCACTTTGATTTAAGCTCCGCCCACTTTGACTTAAGCTCATTACTCATAACTCCCCTCCTGAGTGAGCTAGAGGTCTGGTTTTCACATATGTGGAACATCTCGGTGAGACAAGTGTTTGCCCAGAGTTTCGGCTTGATCGGCCATTCGTAAGTGCAGAGAACTCATAACTCCCCTCCTAGCTGTGAGCTAGAGGTCTGGTTTTCACATATGTCGAACATCTCGGTGAGACAAGTGTTTACCCAGAGTTTCGGCTTGATCGGCCATTCGTGGCCCAAACGGGGAGCTTTGAAGTAAGTGCGAAATGCGTAATTAAAGGGGGCGCCACGGAGCGACCGTTTGAGCTAGCGCCTCGAAACTCGGGGCACGCGACCGGACCCCTGTGACGCTTCACGGTGCCGATTTTTGGGTGACTGGGACTTTCTGGCACCGAGTTCTGGTTTTCATCCTAGGGCTTCAACCTAGGGTACAACTGCGTACAGTCTAGGTAGGTCGTTTGTTGGCAAATGAAAGAAAATGGGAATTAATCAATTAAGCTCCTCCCACTTTGACACAAGCTCCACCCACTAAATGTCTAAGCCACTCCCACTCCCACTTAAGCTCCGCCCACTTTGACACAAGCTCCGCCCACTTTTGACACAAGCTCCGCCCACAATTTAAATTAATCAATTAAGCCACTCCCACTTAGACACAAGCTCCGCCCACTTTGATTTAAGCTCCTCCCACTTTGATTTAAGCTCCTCCCACTTTGATTTAAGCTCCTCCCACTTTGATTTAAGCTCCTCCCACTTTGACTTAAGCTCCGCCCACTTTGACTTAAGCTCCTCCCACTTTGACTTAAGCTCCTCCCACTTTGACTTAAGCTCCTCCCACTTTGATTTAAGCTCCTCCCACTTTGATTTAAGCTCCTCCCACTTTGATTTAAGCTCCTCCCACTTTGATTTAAGCTCCTCCCACTTTGATTTAAGCTCCGCCCACTTTGATTTAAGCTCCGCCCACTTTGACTTAAGCTCCGCCCACTTTGACTTAAGCTCCTCCCACTTTGACTTAAGCTCCTCCCACTTTGACTTAAGCTCCTCCCACTTTGATTTAAGCTCCTCCCACTTTGATTTAAGCTCCTCCCACTTTGATTTAAGCTCCGCCCACTTTGACTTAAGCTCCTCCCACTTTGATTTAAGCTCCGCCCACTTTGACTTAAGCTCCTCCCACTTTGATTTAAGCTCCGCCCACTTTTACACAAGCTCCTCCCACTTTGATTTATGCTCCGCCCACTTTGACTTAAGCTCCTCCCACTTTGATTTAAGCTCCTCCCACTTTGATTTAAGCTCCGCCCACTTTGACTTAAGCTCCTCCCACTTTGATTTAAGCCCCTCCCACTTTGATTTAAGCTCCGCCCACTTTGACTTAAGCTCCTCCCACTTTGATTTAAGCTCCTCCCACTTTGACTTAAGCTCCGCCCACTTTGACTTAAGCTCCGCCCACTTTGACTTAAGCTCCGCCCACTTTGACTTAAGCTCCTCCCACTTTGATTTAAGCTCCTCCCACTTTGATTTAAGCTCCGCCCACTTTGACTTAAGCTCCTCCCACTTTGATTTAAGCTCCTCCCACTTTGATTTAAGCTCCTCCCACTTTGATTTAAGCTCCTCCCACTTTGATTTAAGCTCCGCCCACTTTGATTTAAGCTCCTCCCACTTTGATTTAAGCTCCGCCCACTTTTACACAGCTCATTAACATACAGCTCATTAGCATGAATCTCATTAGCATGAAGCTCATTAACATACAGCTCATTAACATACACACACAGCTAATTAACATACATCTCATTAACATACAGCTAATTAGCATGAAGCTCATTAACATACACACACAGCTCATTAACATACATCTCATTAACATACAGCTCATTAGCATGAAGCTCATTAACATACAGATCATTAACATACACACACAGCTCATTAACATACATCTCATTAACATACAGCTCATTAGCATGAAGCTCATTAACATACAGCTCATTAACATACACACACAGCTCATTAACATACAGCTCATTAACATACAGCTCATTAGCATGAAGCTCATTAACATACAGCTCATTAACATACACACACAGCTCATTAACATACAGCTCATTAACATACAGCTCATTAGCATGAAGCTCATTAACATACAGCTCATTAACATACACACACAGCTCATTAACATACAGCTCATTAACATACAGCTCATTAACATACAGCTCATTAACATACACACACAGCTCATTAACATACAGCTCATTAACATACACACACAGCTCATTAACATACAGCTCATTAACATACAGCTCATTAACATACAGCTCATTAGCATGAATCTCATTAGCATGAAGCTCATTAGCATACAGCTCATTAACATACACACACAGCTAATTAACATACATCTCATTAACATACAGCTAATTAGCATGAAGCTCATTAACATACAGCTCATTAACATACACACACAGCTCATTAACATACAGCTCATTAACATACAGCTCATTAACATACACACACAGCTCATTAACATACAGCTCATTAACATACAGCTCATTAGCATGAATCTCATTAACATACAGCTCATTAACATACACACACAGCTCATTAACATACATCTCATTAACATACAGCTCATTAGCATGAAGCTCATTAACATACAGCTCATTAACATACACACACAGCTCATTAACATACATCTCATTAACATACAGCTCATTAGCATGAAGCTCATTAACATACAGCTCATTAACATACACACACAGCTCATTAACATACAGCTCATTAACATACAGCTCATTAGCATGAATCTCATTAGCATGAATCTCATTAGCATACAGCTCATTAACATACACACAGCTAATTAACATACATCTCATTAACATACAGCTAATTAGCATGTTTATTTAGCATTAGCATTTTTTTGTTTTTTTGACACATCTGTCGTCTGTAACTTCAGTTTAACATGACTTCCCGGGGTCGCAGAGACCCGGGGTTAGGCTTAAAATGACCGTGTAGACCTAATGAACTTAAATATGAAAACCGCGTGTTTCTAACACATTCATAGCCAGAGTTATACGCCCCGTAGTGTGACTCTATTTCCCTATCTATTTTGGACTTCTTGTCGTCTGTAACTTCAGTTTAACATGACTTCCCGGGGTCGTAGAGGGCTGGGGTTAGGCTTAAAATGACCGTGTAGACCTAATGAACTTAAATATGAAAACCGCGTGTTTCTAACACATTCATAGCCAGAGTTATACGCCCCGTAATGTGACTCTATTTTATTTTAGTGTGTGGACTTTCTTCTTCTTCTTCTTCTTCTTCTTCTTCTTCTTCTTCTTCTTCTTCTTCTTCTTCTTCTTCTTCTTCTTCTTCTTCTTCTTCTTCTTCTTCTTCTTCTTCTTCTTCTTCTTCTTCTTCTTCTTCTTCTTCTTCTTCTTCTTCTTCTTCTTCTTCTTCTTCTTCTTCTTCTTCTTCTTCTTCTTCTTCTTCTTCTTCTTCTTCTTCTTCTTCTTCTTCTTCTTCTTCTTCTTCTTCTTCTTCTTCTTCTTAGTGGGTAGTGGTGGTCTAGTGGATAGTGAGTTGGACTTGTGATCGGAAGGTTGTGAGTTCAAATCCCGCCTGAAACCACACCACTACTAGTGTGCCCTTGAGTTCTTCTTCTTCTTCTTCTTGTGATCGGAAGGTTGTGTGTTCAAATCCCGCCTGAAACCACACCATTCAGGTCAAAGTGTGAAAGCTGGGTTGACCTGTGACCCCCACCTGGCTTACCTTGAAACACGGATATGGGCTCGGCTAGACGCAGAGCCTGCCAAAAATAGCTTGAACTCGTAAGTGTTCCTCTCCACGGAACTCTTCTTCTTCTTCTTCTTCTTGTTCACATGAGATAGGAGTGCACCGTTCCTGGATGTACTGCAATACCAGGTCGATGCGTGGAGTGGACGGAGCAAGCCCCGATTCCAGCTCCCTGTTGCAAAAATCAATTTAATATATGGTCCCCGGGTAGGGGACGTATCAGATATTAAACTGATAAGAACAGATTGTTAAATGTTTTTATTTCAATTTCTCCTTACACGGGGAACCTTGTTCCCCCTTTCCAATAAAACTGCACAAAAATAATCAAAACACGTCCACCCCCCGTTCTTTTGTGGGGGGTCAAGGCGCAAACCAAAACACAACAGCACTTTCCTTCCACAATCAGCCACTTTGTAAAAAACCAAAACAAAACCTGTTGCCCCCCATCCTTCTGTGGGGGGCCAGGATGCAAAACCCGCACATTTTCAAATCAACAAACCCTTGCACAACAAAACGACAACCCCACTCCTCAATGTTCAACACAACTCCACAGACAATCATACTTCACCCCAAGGGGCAAAGGTCCTCCTCAATCGCATTGTCCTCCAGAACTCTCATCAGTCCCATCAGTCCCATCCGCCCCTCCATCCGTCTCCATGGCCCCCTCCGCCTCCTCCCGTTCCATCTGTGTAGCCCATGTAGGGCCCGAGACCGGGGGCTCCGGCATCCTCAGAACCGCCTGAGGCCCCCCTCTCACCCCCAGATTTTCCCCACTTTCCCCCTGGGCAGGGGGACCAGCGATCAGCAGGTGCAGGTGACTCACATGCGGCAGGTCAAAACGACTCACCCGCTTAGACCCCCCACCCGGGCTCTCCTCACTGCTCCCACTGCGGCTCCTGCTGCGGCCCCTGTCCGCCCTCCTCTCCCTGTCCTTCTCCTTCTTCCGCAGCCTCTTCCGCTGCTTCCTGGGGGTCGACTCCTGCTGCGTGCCCCCCAGAGGTGTCACGAAAACCTGGGGCGGGTCTTCTTCCCCCAGGAGCACATTCAGCTCCCTCTCCAGGGCATCCAGGGACTGTTTCCCCCGGGCCGCCCTCAGCTCCCTCTCCAGGGCCTCCAGGGCCTCCAGGGCCTCACCCACCTCAGGGCCTGCTACCGGAGGTTGGTTCTCCGGGTCCTTCAGTCTGGGGGGGCGGGGGGGGGGGGAGGGGGGGGGGAGGGGGTGGAGGGGGAAGGGGGAGAGGGTGAGGCGGCGGGGGGGGAAGGGGGAGGCGGGGGGGGGAGGGGGAGGGGGGGGGGAAGGGGGGGGGGAGGGGGGTGGGGGACGGGTGCGGGGGGTGGGTTTGGGTGCTGGGGGCGCCTCCGCTCGGTGCTCTTCCGGCTCCTTGGTCCCTCGGCTTAGCCCCCCCTGCTGCATCGGCGTAGGATTTCGGCTTAGGGCGGGTTGGGCAGTCCCTGTACAAGTGTCCTCTCAGGCCACAACTGTGGCATTCCCTGGGCTGGGTGCAGTCTTTTGCCACGTGGTCCTTGGCGTTGCAGTTCCTGCACCTCATCCCAGGGCAGTCCCCCTGCCCGTGACCCGTCTGCATACACTTTTTGCAGAAAGGGGCCTGCCGGGCATAGTACAGGTTGCCCCTGTCCGCCCCCAGCGAGAAAAGTGCCGGGGGGTGTGCGTAGCCGTCGAAGCCTCCCTCTTCTGGCCGTAGGAGCACCTGGTACTGACGAGTCCCGGTCCATATCCCCCGGGCGTCCCTGATGTGGCGTGCCCCCGACGTGACCCTGCAGTAGCGGCTCAGGAACCCCTCCACGGCTTCATCCTTCACATAAGCGTTGAACACGGTCACCGTCATGACCCTGAAATTATTTTTCCCCATGTCCGTCACCCTGTAGAGCGACAGAGGCATGGTCTCGGCCCCGACGGTAACCATGTCCATCACCCTTCTGATCATGGCCGCCGAGTGAAAGGTCACGTCGAAGGCATTCTCCCGCCTATTGCCCATCAGGCAAAAGATTTCCGGGACCGTCAGTTTCAGTTGCCCCAGCAACACCACCCGGGTGAAGGTATCCCTCAGCTGGATGTCCTCCGTCTGGTCTCTCCATGCAAATCGAATCACGTTAACCTTTCCGGCCTCTGGGCCCGACTCTTTCTCCATTTTCTGCTTTCCCGGCAGAATCAAGATACAACACTTGATTTGCCTTTGCAAGTTACAGCAGTCTGCTCACTGATAAGAACAGCGTTTTTTATTGGTTTTTATAAAAACGCAACACCGTGTATACAATCAATTAATCAAACAATCAGACATTTAAGACATTACATTCAACAACAACCAACATTAAACTAACTAAAGTGCTCAGTGTTCAGTGTATTGTCCAGTGTAGTGTAATGTTCAGTGTTCAGTGTTCAGTGTCCAGGTTCCAGTGTCGGTAGGAGGCAGGGGTAAAAAACCTGTTCGCTGTGCATCCGGGAAAAAAATTCCCCTGCAGCCCTCTAGTTGTAGAGCGACTACTATCCAGTTTGCCCACCAGTGCAAAGCCGTGGCTCCCCCACCTCCCTCCCCCGAGGGACCCCACACACCCGACTCACCCGACCCGCCCCACCACCGGCGCGTCCGGCCCAGCCCACCAGGCTCAGACTCCTGTAGCCCTTCACGAGGCTAGCCGGACCAGGCGCCCCAGCGGCGGAGCAGATCGAGCACGCAGGCCGACCGGAGGCCCCTGAGGAGAGGCCCAGAGAGCTCGGCGCATGGCAGGCAAGCAGAGGCGAAAAACCTGTACACAGCTTATCCAGGCAAAAAGCTCCCTGGCTCTTCTCAGCTTGTTCCGGGCTGGGGGTTGGGGGTTGGCGGGTAGGGGACTGGGCCTGTAGCTGGGGGCCTGGAGTTGGGGGGGGGGGGCCCGGAACAGGGGGTTTGGGGTCGCTGAGTTGGAACCTGGGGTTGGTGCTGGGGTGACGTGGTGGTTCCCGCCGGTCTCTGCTCCTGGGTCTGGAAGCCTGGGTAGGTGTCAGAGCTGGATATGACATGTGCCTGAAAAGATACAGGAGTGAGAGAAGGGAGGTGTGCATGGTTTGTGTAGTGTGCATTTTGGTGTCAGGCGGGTGATCAGTACTTCCCTGTGACCCAGTGGTGTTGGTCATCCTGGTGCTGGTGGTGCTGGCAGAGACGGCTGGTTCGGCTGTGGGTTGTGTGTGTTGATATTCTGGTGAGAGTAGGAAGTGGGTCAGTGCTGTGTACATGTGTAGGTGGTGGAAGGTGCAGTAAACTTCCCTGTTGGTGTTGTGCGCTGCTCCTCTCCTGGTCCTTGTGATGGTGATACTGCTGACCAGGGCTTGTGCTGGAACAGTGGTGAAGGTGATAGTGCAGGAACTGGTGGTGTAGTGAGGTAGGCCCGGGGTGGGGGGGGGTTGGTCGATGCGGCGCGGCATGGGGGGGGGGTTTAGAGGATGACGTCCTTCCATCTCTCCACCCCCCACACCGCTCTTGCTTGATCCGGGTTATTTTTAAAGTCAACAATAGCATGGTCCCTGAGGCAGAGGGTGATTCTCCTCCTCAGGGTTGTCAGGTGGACGCTCTGTTTCTGATAGACCCTGATGTTCCTCGTCTCCCAGAGTACCTGCTTGACGGCGCTGATGATCCTCCACTGTTGTTGTAGTTGGGGGGTTGTGCACCCCCCGGGAGGACCATACAGGATGTTCTCGCTCGTCAAGCGGGGCAGGGTCAGCAGGCTGTTTAGGGAGACAGAGGGAACAAACAGGGCCCAGACCCGCCTGGCCACGGAGCACTCACAGAACAGGTGGTTAATGTGTTCTGTGTCCGTGCATCCGTGGGGGCATTTATCAGTCGTTGCGATGTGCCGCCTATGCAAGAATTCCCTAGTGGGGAGACAACCATGAGCAGCCATCCAGGCAATGTCTTTTTGTTTATTGTTAGTACATTTATGATTAATGTTTTTCCATACCTGTTTGGAGTCCACGGCTGTGCTGGCCTTGGGGTGAGTAATGGTTTCCTTCGACCTTATGAAGGTCATAATGTCTTTGTATTTCCATGAGGCCAGCCCAGCCGCGGACAATCCTGTCTTGAAGGCAAAGTCCCTCCATATCTTGTAGACTGGAGGGGGGTCCCAGCTGTAGGGCACATTGTGATTTATTGATGCGGTCACCCTGAGTGTCCGAAGGATGGGTGTGGCATAGTATATTTCAAAGAACCTGGCTTTCCTATCTTTGTTGTTGATGTTGTTGATGAGGTTGGAGAGTCCCTGTGCCCTAATGATGTTTAGGATGTCTGGGACCCCTTTCCCCCCATTCTCCACTGTTTTGTACAGGGTGGTGCGTTTTAGTTTTTCCATCTGGCTCCCCCAGACAAAGGTAAACATGATCCTTTCGATGGTTTTGGATACTGCTCTGTCTGGGGGAAACACCCTGCCCAGGTAAAGGAGAATGGGAAGAACAATAGCCTTCAGGACCAGGATCTTGCCTGTCATTGTGAGAGGCCGTGCACTCCACTCACAGATCTTCTTTTGGACCTGGCGGATGGTCTCCTTCCAGCTGCCGGAGGCTCCTCCATCTTTCTGGTAGGTGATCCCCAGCAGCTTAATGTTTTCCGTCTTTACAGGGAAGGAGGTTGCCAGGTTCTCCTGCCAGTGCTGCGACAGA